>NC_047514.1:27037810-27337810 GCF_902827115.2 Pseudochaenichthys georgianus | reverse complement strand
AAGGTAGGAACCAAAAATACAACGTGGAACAACATAAACAACAGAGAGTGAAGACAGTTACACACCTGTTTGATGTCGAGCGCACATGACAGAGGGTGAGCTTGTGCTGTCATTTTTTCTGTTGACCGTTTTGTCTATAGTTACTATGTTTTGATTTTGTTTATTAAATATCCTTAAAACTATATTGCTTCAATATGGACTTTCTTTTCGAAAACGCGTCACAGTTGATAGCCAAGTTTAGCCTCTCGGCGACTCAAATGTAACTGGGGATTGAGCCGCCACATTAAGTCAACAGAAAAAAACGGTGATTCCCATCAGAGACCGAACTGGACGGACCGGCCGGCTTCCTAAGCTTACAGATCGCTTGGACGCTTCGGATAACGGACTTAACATTTTGTACCTTTGGAACCTTCGGACCGTTTTCCCTAATCGATATGGATTGGAGTAGCCACCAGGACTCACTGATGGACAGGCCCGGACTGGCCATCGGGAGGACATCGGGAGGTTTCCCGATGGCCTGGCCTGCTAAGTGACCTGCTGGCCTGAGGATTTTTTTTGTTATGTATGTATTGTGAACGCAACGCTGCGCATATGTGGGTCTGACTCTGCCTCACAGAGGGTGACTGGCTGTACATGATGTGGCCTGCCGACATGGCCACTTTCATACAGATCATACACTAATGCCCTCGATTGGTCTCTGTGTGTCATATGTGTGTCTGTGTGTCTCTGTGTGTCATATGGGTCTAGTCTCTTTATTTCCCCCTCAAAGTGCACCAGATTGATGCATTTAAGTCCAACATTTAAAACAAAATCTTACCGGGGGAGCATGCCCCCGGACCCCCTATAGCATTTTAGGTCCACCCCCTCTTAAAATATGTTCACATAGGTTCCTAAATAGATTTGCAATTTTTTTTTAGATAGTAACCTATGTCCTTATGTTTATTTTTGGGTAGCGGAAACCTCTCACAGCTGACACCGACAACAACAACAATGGCCGATTGTGCTCCAGCTTCCTCTGTACCTCTTCGGAAGACCAGATTCCCAGCAGGTAGCTGGTCTCTTCAGTGGACCACTGCTGCGTGTTAAGTTTCTCCATCGTTGTGTACAAGCTGGATAAAACGCCGGCTTTTTGTTGTTGTTCAGGAGTTGATCCCGCCCCTGCCCCCGCCTCAACGTAAGCGTGACGTATGCGGTGCTTTTCAAGCTCCAGCTCCGAACCGGCCCTGAAACACCGTTGGTGTGAATGAGGTATTATTGTCCCAGTCCGGCCCTGCTGATGGACACTCATTGACTGCAGCGCACAACAAGCTAAAAGCGGTAGGCACGATTATTTCCTTTCTTGTGTATTTTTGCTGGACACAGTTTGGGAAGCGTGACCGTTTGTCCATTGGGAACTTTGGCTTTTGTTGTGTGCGCTTGTTATGCCGTGATCGGCGGAAGTGTTGAATTGTGTGTTTATAATGCCGCGATCGGCGGAAGTGTTGTTATGTGTTGTGCTGTGAGCGGCGGTTGTGTGTGCTTGTTATGCCGTGAGCGGCGGAAGTTTTCGAATTGTTTGTTTTGCTGTGGCGGCCGGGCCCCGCTGGTTTAAGTTTCATACCAGTGAACACTGTCGTGTTACTTTGAATGATAAAGGCACCACACATATTGCATCCAATATGAGTGACACAAACGATGGAATGGAAAAAAGGACTGTCAAGCTTACTAGTAAAGCCTTGGCTTGCAAAATCGAACAACTACAAAAAGAATGTCAGTCAAACGTGCAGAAGATTAAAGGACGCACACAGGAAATCAAACATCTAATGAAAAATGATGAAAATACAAAAGATGTTAAAGGTGACATGTCATGGTTTTCCGGTTAGTACCCGTCCCCTTGTGTGTTATGAATGTTTTTATGCATGTAAACGGTCTGCAGAGTCAAAACCCTCAAAGTACACCATGTAGCGAGTAAAACTCTAACACAGAAAATACCTCATCAAAACGCCTCGTTGGAGATACGTCACTGTACATTTGATTCTTCCGGGTACATCATGATGTCATGTCGTCCCCGGAATGAAATGGACCAATCCGTGGAGCCGTTACGTTACGTCCGCGGAGCTGTTACGTTAAGCCCCCGCTGATTGGTCCAAATTGACCAATCCACGGACTTCCTCACACACTCAGTGCATGCAGCTCAGCTGATCTCTCCTCCCTAGCTGCAGGCTGATAACAGACAGTTGGGATCGCGGCGACATTCTCTTTGCAGACCCATTCTCACAGCGTTTATCAACCTTTTTCTTACTATATATTAAGCCACACTTATTGTTTTTACTTCGGCTGTGACTTTGTGTGTGCTCAGGGTGAGTTTGGCTGTGTATCGCTAAACAAGGAAACAACACCTCCACGGAGTTCAGCGCGATTCACAACGTCCCGACTTGTCCCGACCAATCGGAGCACACTGGGCTCACAGGGAGGGGGGGGGGGGCAAGAGCTACAACAAGCCGTTTAGTGGAGAGAGTGAATAAACATACTTTACAGAGATGCTGCATGCGAAACCAATGTGAGTTTGGAAAATTGCACAGTATAAATCTATTCTAGTAGACCTCAACAATGGAATTATGATCAGTGGAAATGGCCATGACATGGGACCTTTAAACTCAAACTGGACAAATGTATTCATCAATATGAAAATGCAAAAACAACACATGAATCAGTTATTATGTTGCTTTCCGAAGACGACCTGGAAATACAAAATAACTGGTTTCAACAAATAACAAAACATAACAATGATTTTATGGAGGATGTACAACAATGGCTCTTGGAAACAGGGAGGAGGCCCTTTCTGCAAACAGGTCATGTGACTGTCAATGAACCAATCGCTGCAAACACAGATATTCCTCTCATTCTACCAGACAAGGCACCCGCCGATGTAAAGGAGCAATTCGAACACAGTGAGGCTCAGCAGGACGTTCTCTTTCCCCCGTCAAACATGAAGGCTACAGCATGCACACAAGATGATATACAACCTGGTGACAGCATATCAAACATTGGTAGCAGAAAAAGCAGGCAAAGCTCAAGATCAAGAGTTTCCAGCACCGCATCTGCACACATAAAAGCTGAGGCCGAAGTGGCAGCCATGAAAGTACTCCAAAAACTCCTAAAGGACAAACATGTCCTGGAAGCACAGGAGCAGGAGTTGAGGAGGAAAAAGCAGGAATTGAGGAGGAAAAATGAGCAAATAGAATTAGAAGGAAACATTGCTGCCACCATTGCAAAAATGAAAGTGTTAGCAGCCCCCAGGGGATCAGCTAATTGTTCTATATCATCCAATGGCATGTAGTCATATTTTGAAACGGGACAAAGGGAAATGCAGTTTGCACCATTAAAACAACCAATCATAACCACCACAGACAGAGCTGTCACTAACATTGATCCAGCTCCCCTAACACCCAATGCAGGCATCAGGAATCAAGATGAACATCTATGTAACATCTCCAGATCCAGTTACTGCCACAAGCAACAGTGACAAGTGCAATATATTTTCAGTCATGGAAAAACAAAATGAAATAACCGCTTTATTAATCCAGCAACAGTGTCTATCATCCATGCCCAAGAAAGACATTCCAGTGTTTAATGGTGACCCACTTCAGTACCAAACATTTGTGAGATCTTTCAAATTCAATATTGAAAACAAAAACAATAACCCCAGAGACTGCCTTTCCTACCTGGAGCAATTTACAACAAGACTGCCAGAGACCTTGTACGGAGTTGCCAACATATGGCATCAGACCGTGGATTCAGCAAGGCCAAACGGTTACTGCAACAGAACTTTGGCAATGAACATAACATTTCTACAGCATACATGGAAAGGGCTCTTTCATGGCCATTAATAAGGGCTGAGGACACAAGGGCTCTACAGGCATACACGGTCTACCTTAGAGGATGTTGCAATGCGATGGAAGATGTAAACTACATGTTTGAGCTCAACATTCCAGCAAACATATTGTGGAATTCCTTGAAAGGCAAGTAAAACTTGCTACAGATCCCATATTTGGGGACATTAAAGACCCCCCTCCCGTAAGCAAAGATATAAGAAGGCCACAACCTCATCTAAGAGGAAGCATCTTTGCAACCAATGTGAAAGTTACAGAAAATAAATATGACAGAAGCACTGTAGAGAAAGGAATTTTGTCTGCTGTGAAAAACTGCTTGTATTGTAGATGTGAACATGCTCTGGAGATGTGTCCACATTTAGAAAGGAGGACACATCATGAACAAATCACATTTCTTAAAGAAAATGGTCTTTGTTTTGGCTGCCTGTGTAAAGGACACATAAGTAGAGACTGCAGGAAACGAATGAGGTGCAACATATGCAATCTAAATCATCCCAGAATGTTGCACATCTACCAACAAAGGAAGGAAATGGAAAATGAGCAGGAGGAAATGGAAGAAGCATCTGCAAACACTGCTGAAGCCTCAATTCAGACAGGTGGCCTTACTGGGGCCGGTGAAGATAGGTGCAAACTCTCCATAGTACCAGTCCAAGTTAAAGCCAAAAAGGGAAACACAACAGTGCATACCTATTAGGGATGTGCATCTCCATCACTGAGGCCGATGCGATGCGCATCTCGATACGTTGCCACGATACGATACATTAACGATACATTTGAAACACCAGGCGATGCGATACGATACGATTCACCCCTGTTGCGATACAGTTCGATACGATTTGATTCAACATTATGCGATTTGGTGCGATACGATGCGATTCAACACTATGCAAAAATAATGATACTTCAATATGGTACGACAGAGGATTTTTGTTTTATTCCTTATATGCAGCAAATCATGCATTAACAAAAAAGTGCTTTACATATTTGGTACTGCACATCCCATCATGCCGTTTATTGTTTTCCCTTTAAAAGCTCTCCAGAGTAGGCTACAGTACAATTGTATAACACCTCACAGTTAAACAATGTAAGGATGCATTGCTCATGATTAACAATGTGCAAATAACAGCTACCATGGTGCCATGCCCATACAGCTGCCAGCCTGATGTGCTTAACACTCATTCATAGGCGGACTCACCAGTGAGCAGAAAGCAGTGGGTTCTATAACAATAAAGAATACAAATAGCCTTTCACAAACAGGTATTTCATAACTGCTTACAGTGAGGAAGACATTTAAATTATTATTGGCCTTCACAGGCTGCTGTAAACTAAACACCACTCTCTCTGACAGAACACCTCACTGAGTGATTTAACTCATAGTCTAACTTTCAGGTTTCTCTTTTCAGCCGCAGACCCCATGTCGCCTCTTTATGTGCGTCGCTAAGTTCCTCGTACTACTTGTGTACTTTAAAGTGGCTCGGCATCGTTAACAATTTGCGAGCGATTTTTCAAGTTGACCGTCTGTAGTATATAGTGCCGCGCACATATACCATCAGGACGTTACTGATGGGGTGCGGCTGCGAAGTGATACTGTGTGTATGCAAGCCCGCATCTAGGACGGATCTATGTATCATGGCTGTAGACCTGTTAAGTAATAAAGATACCTCATACAAAGGTCTACGGATACCTTATTACTCTCCATGAACTGCGGTCAACTATATAGCATAAAGGACTATTACACCGTCTTTCTTGAACAATCCGAAGTGTTGCCAAACGTTTGATTTGTAGGTATTTTTCGGTGCGCTGTGTTTCTCTTTCTCCTCAACTTCCGTGTGTGTTGATAACTGAGACTCTCGGCCTCCGTAGTGGCGAAGCAAATATCAAAGATCGTCTCTGCTGAGCGTTGACAAGATGAGGGGATTTTATATGAATGAATCGTTTTTTTACCGATGCAAAGACGCTACGCAATCGATGCATCGCGAGTTCAACCCGGTTCAACCCAAACTGTAGCCGATGTGCACTCTTTCAACCGGTGCACTCGCATCTTGAACGTTTATGCCGGTGCACCGATGCGAATCGGTGAATCTTAACATCTCTAATACCTATGCATTTCTTGAAAAAAAAGTCACGGCTTGCCACTGCATTTGAGGGATGTTTGTCTACCTGAAAATGACGCTGAAATTGAGTTGCTGATTGGTTCAGATGTTCCAAAGGCCCTTGAACCAATTGATGTAATCAGGAGTGAGATGGACCTTATGCCGTAAAAACCATGCTCGGATGGACAGTTAATGGACCATTAGGAGGATGTCCTGATGATACTCAGGACAAAACTTCAATAAGTGTAAACAGAACATCAGTTGTGCAACTTGACAAGCTGTGGGAACAGCAATTTAAGACTGACTTTCCCGAATGTGAGAGAGACAACCAGGAACCTTCCAGGGAAGACCAACAGTTCTTGGATCTGGTTTCAAAATCTGCCCACCTAGTCAATGGACATTATTCTATTGGATTACCATTGAGAGAAAAGGAAATATGCATGCCCGACAATAACGGTGTTGCTGAGCAACGCACTCTGAACCTTAAAAGAAGATTTAAGAGAGATCCTTCCTTTCATTCTGATTATACCAACTTTATGTCTGAGATGATATCTAAAGGCCACGCAGAGAAAGTACCGGATCATGTCTTGGAACGTAGAGACGGCAAAAAATGGTATCTACCACATCACGGAGTTTTGCATCCACAAAAGAAGAAACTTCGAGTAGTGTTTGACTGTGGAGCAACATTTCGGGGAGTTTCACTAAATTCTCAGCTCTTCCAGGGGCCGGATCTGACTAGTACCTTGCTGGGAGTTTTGTCTAGATTCCGTAAAGGTCCTGTTGTCATCACTGCAGACATCGAAGCCATGTTTCACCAAGTGAAAGTTCCAAGTGAAGACCGTGACTTGTTACGGTTCCTCTGGTGGCCTGATGGAGACTGCAGTCAGAACCTGGTGGAATATAGAATGACCGTGCATCTCTTCGGAGCAACCTCATCCCCAAGCTGTGCAAATGTTGTCCTTAGGAAATGGCAAAACGCTGAAATAGAGGTAATCTGTTTTTGCCAAAGAAAGAGGTATGCCGACAAAATCTTTGTTGATTATTTCGGACCCTTTGGAGTGAAGCGTGGAAGGAGCATTGTGAAACGTTATGGCGTCATTTTCATATGCTTAGCAATAAGAGCAATTCACCTTGAAATGGCATCATCTCTTGACACTGATTCGTTCATCAATGCGCTACGGCGCTTTATAGCCAGACGTGGTCAAGTCAAAGAACCCAGATCTGACAATGGCACTAATTTTGTAGGATCCGAACGCGAGTTGAAGGAGGCAATTGAAAGTTGGAATCAAGGTCAGATCCACAATACACTTCTCCAGAAAGGAATTCATTGGATCTTCCATCCCCCAGCTGGCTCACATCATGGAGGTGTTTGGAAAAGATTAATCAGATCAGTACGAAAGGTTATCAACTCCACTCTGAATGTACAAAGTCTCAACGAAGAGGGACTTAACACAGTCTTATGTGAAGCAAAAGTTATTCTCAATAGCCGTCCAATCACCAAAGCTTCTAGATCTAAACGACCTAGAAGCACTGACACTGAAATAATCTTTTGCTCCTTAAGACAACACCATCCCTGCCACCAGGGCAGTTTCAAAAGGAAGACATTTACGCTTGCAGCAGGTGGAGACAAGTTCAGTATATGTCAGACGTATTCTGGAAAAGGTGGATTAAAGAATATCTTCCCCTACTTCAAGAACGACAGAAATGGTCTAAAATCAGACGCAAATTCACGGCAGGAGACATCGTGATCATTATGGATGACTCAGCGCCTCGGAACTCCTGGCTTACTGGAAAAGTTGCTGAGACCATGGTTGACAAAAAGGGACTCGTGCGTATGCTTCGGATCAAGATCAAGACTGGTTTCCTGAGCAGACCAATTAACAAAGTTAGCCTTCTTCAGGAGTCAGAGGACTTTTGCCATGTCTAAATGGACTATTTTTGCCTATTTTGTTTGTTGTCTCCTACCCCCTGCACACACACAAACGACACTAAGCATTTTACTGATACTGATTAGTGAGTAAAGATGATCACTTTTCCAAACAGACTGCAACATATGAACTCTGAACAAATAATCCAAGAAAGAGATCTGGACGTATATTTTGTGTGTATTGTCATTTATTATAGTAATTATAATTTTGTGAAATGATAATTAGGGGCCGGTATTGTAGGTGCCATAACGCTACTTAGCTCAAGTTCATTATTTGTATTATTATTATTCGTTTACGTCACCTTTATTTGTTTGTTGAGCACTTCCGGTAATTGTCACATGGGTGTGGTTTGGTTATATAAGTCACTTGTTTGATGTGGAGTGCACATGACAGAGGGTGAGCTTGTGCTGTAATTTTTTCTGTTGACCGTTTTGTCCATAGTTACTATGTTTTGATTTTGTTTATTAAATATCCTTAAAACTATATTGCTTCAATATGGACTTTCTTTTCGAAAACGCGTCACAGTTTATAGCCAAGTTTAGCCTCTCGGCGACTCAAATGTAACTGGGGATTGAGCCGCCACAAACATTCTGAGCTATATGTGCAGACAGTAAAAATAGGGTCAGCCAGATTTACAGCTTGTAATCAGATGCAGATGGGTCCCTAGTCCCTCGGTGAGGACAGCTTATATTATGGAAAGTATTGATCTTTTTTTTGTGTGTGTGCAATCCACTTTCAGAGAAATTGTGCTCCTGCTGTAGGAAACCCTCGCTGGTTATGAGATGTGTGGGATCAGGACGAGAGTTATCTTTTAAGCCAGGTGCCGCTGTTCAACACCGCTGCTTCCTGCTGACTGAAACACTTCCTGCTTTGTAGCAGGTTTGGGAGGGTTACTTTGAAAATGCATTCAGTTACAATATAGTTTCCTGTGAAAAATATAATCAGTCAATTTGTTTCAAGTATAACAGTATAAAAGTAATTTGACCTGATTACTTTCAGTAACTTTTGGATTACCTCAATATCAAATGTAATGCAAATAAAGAGAAAATAATTATCAATAGATTCTTTTACTTTAGTGCAGGGGTAGCCAACACGGTGCCCGCGGGCACAACAATAGCTTGTTTTACACAAAACAAAAAAGGAAATGTAATTAAAAGAATCTACCCTATGCATAAACGAAATCTAAATCATAGCGAACTCTATCTTACTACAACTCTATATCTATCTAACACCCTCCTCCCCCCACCCCCAATGAATATCGACCAATCACGTTCTTGCTTGATTTGTGGGACCAGCGTTGCAGTCGGGAAGAAAAGCAATGTGGCACCTCCCCGCTGATTTTCCATTCAATTAAAGATCTAATTGTCGAAATAGAAAAACAATTTAAAGTATATTATTATTAGTGCTGTCAAAATTATCGCGTTAACGGCGGTAATTAATTTTTTGAATTAATTGCGTTAAAATATTTAACGCATTTAACGCATGTGCAGAATGGCCCGCCCCATACGTGCCACCAGTGGCAGCGCCAGGGTATGGCTGGGGTAGGCTACACCCATACCAAGAAATGGCTTAGCCCCACCATGAAAAATGATGTTAAAGTAAGCAAAATAAAGTCTGCCAACTCGAGCGGAGTAAATTGCACAGACAGCAGTTAGTAAGATTGATTTCAGTAGCCACGGTTTTGAAAACTTTTGTCACGTAGTGATCGTCTTCCCAATAGAACATCTTTGATAACGGCGTGGTGTTGTTGCAGGAAGTCCCAACGCAGAATACTTTCGCTGTAGTACAGGGCAGAGCCATATACTAGTAATAATATGGCTCTGGTACAGGGGTGCACATAACTGTACGCAGGTTATGTGCGTAATCTGAAATGCGTACCGTCACTTGTGTCACAAAGCGCATTTGCGTACCGACGTACTTGTGAAGCTTTTCCAGAAGGCGGTTAGATCACCGGACGACAGAGTCGGTCTCCGTGTGCACAGACAGGGCTGCTGCGGTCTGTACAACTAAACGGAACTGTAACAAAACTACGCCAACCGGCTGCGGAGGGAGACTCCCCCCTTCACTGGAGAACTGCGCTAAAACAGCTGATCACAACGTTCACACTAGGCTTGTTTGAGACGCGTTGCGGCTCGCCTCGAAAGTAGACGAGAGTAGCCGATCGCAGCCGGGGGAGGTGTCAAAATGCTCGTCTTAAGTCGGACAGCTCGGACTCGGAGTCGGCTTGACTGGCTGGGTTTGCAATGGCGGAAATTGCGTTGGCGTTTTTCGTTGCAGATGAAGTGGATGCAATATAAATCCCACATGTATTGTATGGAGAATGAGATGATCTAAAGGGACTGTGATTGAGAGAAAATTAAATATTTGTTTACAATAAACATGAATATGTCATTTGTTTGATTTGCATTAAAAGACAATACCATTTTTGATTTAAATGATAGATTACCTTGTGCATTTGTTGCAGCCCTTGCTTGCTGCATAAGTGCAGCTGCTAAACTGTTATCTGAAAAATAATTTACATCATTTAAAATCATATCCAGATTGTTGGAATGCAATTTAGTTGTTTACTCACCATTTTGTAGTCTTTGGGAAATGTCTTGTGAGACTCTTACAGTGATGTCTCCCTGTCCATCACGCAGTGTAAGCACCACAAATTCCATTTTACCCACTGTAGACAAAGGTGATCTCCATTGCTTTATATAGGTTTGTTAATTCAGTCATGATGAGGAACCACACCAGTGACTGGGTTCCATAATTAGAAATGCTCCTCCCTCTTAATGTTTGCAAAACTGATAGGTGGACAGGCTACAAATGATCAGTCCCTTCAGATCCGCACACATGAAGCTTCATGAGCATGAATTGAACAGACCTGCTGCTGTGTTAATTCTTTAGCTGCCACTTTAAGCTTTATGATGTGTACAACATGGATGTCATTTGATTTAATCTTGCCATTTTAAATGATGTATTCAATAAATAAGGTTAAACCAAATCATTGCATTACAATAGATTTTATTTTAATGATTTGGTTTAACTTATAGAGAAACTTTATTGTTATTGCACATATTACAGGTACTGAGACAGCGAAATGCAGTTTAGCTTCTAACCAGGTGCAACAAGCAGTGAAGTGGAAAGTAATGTACACAATCTACAGAATAACATCTAGAATGAATTGAATGATGAATAAACAGTGTGTATGAATACACTAGATATCAGCCTGTGAGCAGTATGAACAGTGTGTATGAATATGCTAAGATATATAAAGTATGAAAACGGTAAGCAGTATAGTATACAATATATAGATATTAATTTCATGATGATAAACATTGTGGAACAATGATGAAAAATGGGAATGGATGTGGCGACGTAAAACTGACACAAAACAACAACAAACTTTTGCCAGCCAATTGGAGAGTTTCATCAGCAGCACGTGGTAAAAACCACCAATGAGCGCTCAGCTCGAGATACCAGCGAGCCGTTTCCCATCAAGCATTTAGCTTCCACAGCTCGTGGAGAGCAACTGCGCCGCCTCGCCTCGCTCTCAAGGCTGCGGGCGTCTTTGTCCCGCGAGATTTCAAAGTCTCATGTGGGCGAGCCTCCAGAGCAAGTCGGACAAAATGACTAACCATCATGCAACGCACTAGCAAGACGTTGATCGCAACTGCGCAGGTCTGCGCAGGTCTGCGCAGGTCTTGCTTGTCTCAAACAAGCCTACTCTGTGGTCACGAAGTACTCCACTAGCCGCCGCCGCCCCCCCCCCCCCCCCCCCCTCTGTCGACTTTCCTGAAGTACTCCCCCGTTGATAGAAATCAACACGTAATGAATTAAGACCCCACGGTTTGATGATTGATAGGTGTGTGGGTTGTCTTTCATTTTGACACGCAGAAAAATGTTATAATAAACATACATACTGTATGTTAAATTGATATATCCGCCTTCTTTCATTTATCTTTCCATTCCCACAACAATATACATAAATAAATGGCATATTTTGGACATAGTTCGAATGGTGATTAATCATGATTAATGAATTTTTAAGCTGTGATTAATCTGATTAAAAATTTTAATCGTTTGACAGCCCTAATTATTATATATCACTTTGATTAGTGATTATGAACATTTATGTCAAGAAATCTACATAAAGTTGTTTCAGTTGGTAGACTGAGGGGTGTATCTGTCATGGTTTTGGATTTATGTTTTCCACCTTTGTTTTGAAATGTTTTCCTCTTGTATAATGTCTGGTCCCTCTCCCTGTCGTTAGTTTCCCTGGTGTGTCTAGTTGTCTGAGTGTGTTCACCTGTTGCCCTTGTGTTTCTCCTCCCCTGCCCAGCTGTGTCTTCCCCTGTGATTACCCTTCTGTGTATTTAGTCTTGTCTTCCCCTGTGCTCCATGTCTGTTCGTCGTCATTTCATGTCACTGTCACCTGCCTGTTCCTGTATGTAAGTTTGTTCCTGTCTGTCGTGCTCCCGGTTTTGTTTCTGTTAATTAGTTTCTTGTTTTTTCATGCCTTCGGCTTTTTATAATAAAGCTTGCTTTTTGTTAACGAACCTTTTTTTGTATTTTTTAACTGCACTTGGGTCCTATTTTCCCCAAACCTGACAGTATCTGCCTTGCACACCATTTCAATTGTGTACATAACAGAAAAGATGACGTGGTGGGATACTAAATGTTTGTGTCTAATTACTAAATTAGACAAATGTCTTGTTTATATACGATCGCTAAAATTATGTTTGCCACTGTAATAGCATATATTAAAAGCAGAATCAATCACAAAAGGTAGACAAATCATCAAAAGTAATTGGTTATCAAATAGTAATGAAATCTAATCCTTTTTCCAACACTGTCCCCAAATACTAAGAAAATGATATAACAATTGATTATGTTATCAATAAAATGATCAGAAAATGGTTGCTGCCCTCTAACGTTTAATCTAGGACTCTTAAAGACAAGCTATATGAAGGTTGAATAAATATGAAGATTGGTTTATAACAATAATATAATCATTCACAGCCCCCCTGTTGTCGTGCAGCGTTTAAAGGAAACAAAAGTGCTCTCCCCTGGCTGGAGAGTGTGTTAGGTTAACACGACGCTGTAAGCACTGCTGTGTCTCCGGCTTCAGCAGGGCAGTAATCACACAGGGGTGCAGCCTCTTTTCATCTGCACATCACCGACCTGAGACTGCTAATGAGAGCTGCATTCACTTGAACTCATCAGCTCATCCTATTGAGCGAGTCCTCTACTGGGGACTCTTACAAGGTGTGTAAGTAAGTAGAGGGATGGAGGGGTTAAACTGAACTCTCAGGCGTCTGGGAGAAGGAAAGACTTCTCCCTCTGATTTTCTTTTGTATTTCATCACTCTTTCAGTATTATAGATGGGGGAAGGGGGTCTCTGTTGGGACGCAAGGAATCTAATCTTAACATTGAGGGGATGGAATTAATATAAATTAGATGTGGGGAATAGAGAAAACAAAGAAAGTTAATAGTCTGATGACCTTGGTTGCCTTTAATTCAGGGTGGTTACTTTTTTCTAAGGCTGGGCCACGGATCATGCTTTTGGTCATGAGCACGTCGATAAGTACTAAGGATGAGTAGGATAAGTAAAAAGTCTATATGAACTCAATGTTCCCCACATGGTAAAATGTGTTAGCCAATAGACGTGACATGCGTACAAGTGTACATGCACAAAAACACATGCCACACTACAGGAAAGGGAAACAACTAAAAGCATAATCGGGCCCCTTTAAGACTGACAGTATGAAAAAGGTAATGTGTTCTTTGAACAGTGAAGCATGTAAATGTGTTCTACTATACATTAATACATCTACTAAAGCATCATGCTAAATCAAGTAAAGAGTTTAGCTTAGCATTTAGAACAATATGAACAACAAGGGTGAATCTAAATGGTTCCACTGTTCTTAGATAAAATAATATAAGATAAACCTTATTGATCGAAACATAGGAAATGTTTACGTTACAGCAGCATTAAAGAGCTAGGCATTGCATATAATTAGACATTAAAAAGAGTAGAAAATAAACAAGTTGACCATTCAAATCACCTTTCTCTTCTCTATTTGTTTGATGCGATGCTGTCATTGTATCTGCTCTCTAGAATGGTTCATAATCCATTTCCAACATTTTATTCTGAGCTTTAAAATACCTTTTTAGTTTTACCTCTGAGGTTTAAACACTCAGTTTGAACTGCAGAGCAACTTGGAATGATCTAAAACCTTATCCCTATTAGATAAGGCTCCATTTAGAAACACATTCAGGGGAAACACTCATTACATTTGGGATTCTTTGTAGCCTGATTATCATATCCTGCAAAGCTGAGCAGATTATACGAATGTATTCTGCATTTAGAGGTGGATTCACACAACAATCTGGCAGAGGCTGAAGATAAATATTGGTTTTGAAGTTTGAATCAGACGTTTCCAGTCTGAACAGGAATAATACTTATACAATTATAATTTACACATAAATGCATGTTTATTTAATATGGGCCTGTTAAAAGCTTATTGTGGCTCTGGAGAGGCTCTGACAAAGCTGAGAAAATAACCCTGATTGTGTCAGGAAGCTTACACTGCTATCTCGCCATATGAAGGAGAATAGAGGAGGTTCCCATGTCATCACAATGTGTGTATGACTCCAAAGGATTACTAGACTGTGCGTTAGAATAAACAATACATTTGGGTTAAGTTGCACATTTCAGGGTCACTCTTCAAGTGCATACAGGACGCTGCACTTGATTGGACAGTATGAATGAGTTGATGGCAACAAATAACTGAAGAGTAGTGCAGAAGTAAAAGGACAAACATCCGGACAACATCAGATGACTGCATGGAGAGGGAGTTCTAACACATGTAACAATATGACAAACACTTAAAGGTAGGTAGGTGAGAATGGAGGAACCAGCTGGAGTGCGCTAGAATTTGAAAGTGCAGCCGAATAAAATCTGCCCCTTCCTTCAGACTTCCTCACAGAGCCCCTCCTCCAACACACACACACGCGCACATGACCAATGAGGGCACGAGATAAGTTTGTGCCCAGATGGAAGGCTGACAGGCAGGTAGGCCATCCAGTTACTTTAGCCGGGCCGAGGCAGATGATTGGTCGTGCTTTTTACAGCGCCACGGCTTCTACAGATGACATGTTTTTATGGATTTTTTGTCAAAGCATTTAAGATATTCATTGCTATCGGATGTTAAGAGCATTCCATGGAATATAACAAGTGTTTCTGAAGTGAATGACCTACCCCACCTTTAAACCCTAATGACAAACGGGTCTTTTGTCTTGCCATTAATCTGCATGTCAATATATTTTTTCTCAAAAACATACAACATGACACAGTGGTTGATTTTTTTTTTCTGGATGAAGTCAATATTTCAGTGCTCTCTCTGTAAATAGAGTATTAATAGTTTTGATTCAAATGTGAGTATAAGGCATTTTCCTATTGTTTGTCCTCACACCCCCTATGCGTAAAGGCCGTAGGTCAGATGGCCTAAATGTCAGAATAGCTCAACGTTTGCATTTTAGATGTTCTTATCACTGATTTTTTATCTGTCATTTGTAAATCTACAAACGTTATGACAATGCAAAACTCAATCACATAAGCACCCACAATGTTCTATAAACTGTAGTTTGTTGTCCCTTCAACAGTCATTAAGTGATCCAGATACTAAAAATACAAAATTGCCTGAAGGCAATAGTCCACACCACTTCACATGTATAATACTTTCATCTTTCCCCCAATTAGATGCATAATTCTTGACACTTTCTAATAACACAAGAGGCTTAATATTGTCTTTATTTTTCATTTGTTACCACAGTCTTAGCTTTTATAATTGTAGAATTTGTTTTGGTGACGTATTCTTCTGTGTCTGTGTGTGCACCACTTATGCCAAAGCAAAGTCCTCGTGTGAACCTATTGTTAATAAAACTGATTTTGATTCTGAAAGGCAACTTTTGGTCCATTTTCCACTGCTTAGAAATACTCAATACAATCTCTATCAAAGGACAAAACGAACCTTTTGATTGACTAATAAACTGAGCTACAGTCACTACAAAGTACATCTTCATCAGCTAGCTTTACTTTGTGCTCTGCCAAACTGAGACAAAGTGTGTGACATCAATCTAAAGAGCCCAGCCACTTAGTATTGGCGACTGATGCTCATGCAGCCACTCAGGGGGTGCATGCTAAAGAGTAAGAAAAGAAATAGATAGATAGATAGACCAAAGACAAATATTGCTTTAAGTAAAAAAAAATGACAGAGCCTATTAAAACGGTGAGCATCCGTCTGACAGAACAAGCTTCGCCTCTCACAAGGCTGCTGGACTGCATCCTGCTCACAGCGGAGCGGCAAATAACAAACCAGAGCCGATACCAGGCCTGAAGAAGGTGCAGAAACAGTCATTCATATTTCATAAGCTTTATGCATATCCCCCCCCCCCCCCACCACCACACTTCTACCATTAACGCTTGCCTATTCAATTTGTAGCTGTAAAGCGTACCTCAAAGCTTTCGCACACACACACTAGCATACACACAAACACATGGAATTACTCTCAAAAGCCTGGGTATGCAGAAGCACCCTCACCCACACAAACACGCACTCAACGTTTCTATTCCCACAGCTGAGACAAGTACCCTGACTTTAAACTCATTACTTTAGACAAGCTTTTTAATGGAGGATAGGGCCGGGCACAGCAAGGTACACGAATGAATGAGATGGAGAAGGACAGAGAGGTGAGAGGACACTTTTATTTTTAGTAGGTGAAGTGCAATTATTTGAAGTCGCTTTGGATAGAGTGTCATCTAAATGAAATGTTATACTAACCTGCAAACTAGGGATGCAGCGATGGCACATTTCTCTGCTGATACTGATGATAGGATTACAATCTGGTTGATATCGATACTGACCATTTGTTTTCGTTGTTTAATCTCTTTTTATGCCAGGGACCCACATATATTTTTAAAGGGGCCCTATCATGCACATCTTCAGGTTCATATCATTATGTAGTGCCTCTACTGGGACATGTCTCCATGCTTTAATGTTGAAAAAGCTCTTTTCACCCTCTGTCTGAAACCAGTGTGATTGGTCAACCACTTAGAGTTGTCCCCTTAGCCTATCACGTACAATGTGTTGGAGGGCTAGCCAACAAAAGCACGAGTGTTACATAGTGATGTCACTATGTTCCAGGAGGAAACAAAGGAGTCCAATGGAGGCATTTCAGGTGTGGGGGGGGGGTGTGTGTGAGAAACACCCTTTGGAGGGAGCCGTTGCAGACCAATCACAGGAACAACAACCTATCGAACACATTACAGGAGAGGGAACACCACAACAAGCATAATACGCCCCTTTAAGTACAGGATCAGAGTACATGTACAAAGCTACATTCTACCTGTTGTTTCTTTCTCGTTGTTGGTCATTTAAATTAAGCAAGATGGCAGATGAGATCCTGAAGTCCACAGAGGAACATAAAGCCAGACTCTTATGTATCCTCTTGAGATTAGTTGTCCTCTCTGCGCCCATGTAAATCAACTTTGGCACCAACTTCGTCTGAGCGACCGGTGGTAACGCAGCAGACATCCTCCACCAGGGAGTCATCGAGCAACGCGACGCCTGGGGTGTCATAACCACAATATTGCACCAGCAGAGCGCTAGATGACAGTGAGCTCACAGACTGGATGAAGACGTGCTGGAGATGCTCTGATCAACGAGCAGTCAATGCAATCCTGCCAGGTAATCACAAATTAATGATTAACGGCAGCGGGCGATCGAACGCCATTAACCCTGCGTGTTCCAGTTAAACAGGCAATCAGTGTCACAGAGCATGAGCAATACCAGCAATGATCAGAGGCTCTTTAACACCCTCTGTCTGCGTAAATGTCACCAAGCAGAGAGTTCGCTGGGAGTCACTGCGTTTAACCCTGGTATGTCTGGCATGACTAACAGCGCAGAAGGACACACACAACTTCCCTACGCTGAGTATTAAGCTGAAGCATTAGTCAACTTATCGATCAGTTGAGCGACAGGAGTATAATCACCAACTATTTTCTACTAATCCTTTCAGTGAAATATCAGGCAGAAATGGCAGCAAATTAAAAAATGTCGCCACTGAAATATTGAGATGTCCTACTTTTCTCCTTTGCAGTTCTATTTCGTATATGGCTTCGCCCTCTAAGACTATCGCTACTGGGTAATCCCCCTGCGCACCCCCGCAGCACTGACACACTTGTAGTCCACGCCCACCCGCAAGGTGGGCCCCACCCTCGGGCTCCCTTCCGGTATACGCGTACGCGGCTCTAAACCAGCAGGTAGCATGCACACACTGCGCCCGTCTCCCCTCGGGAGACAGGAAGCGGAGAGCGGACGCTCTTGCTGCTGCGGCCGAGGAGGACGATTGGCCCGTCCAGGCTTACGAGCCCGCGGACGGGGCCTCGTGTCCCTGGTGCCGAGTGCCGGGCAGGAGTCCGAAGAAAAGCAACTCCTGCCCCGCCTCCCTCCACGGTTCACCGTTCGGTTCTCCCCTCCCTCCTCTCCCCCGGACGGGGGAGACAGAGTCGGAGCAGGGTGCCAGCTTGGTGGCTGAACATGCTTTCCCCCTCTCCGTCACCACAGCGCTACCGGCGATAGGTGGCATCCTAGGGGAACTGCCGGAGATCATACGCAAGGCGGCCGCCTGCAGAGATCCCTCCGTTCCCCCAGCTCGGGAGAGGTGTGCTCCGGACGACATAAACGGAGTTTTTTCGCGGGTGCAGATGGTCAGGAGTGACCCGATCTGGCCACGCTTCCCGGCCATCAGGAGGTTCCAGGAGGGGGGGGCGGCGAACCCAAGGACCCTGAAGGCTCCGGTGGCCACATTTGTTCCCCTCACCAAGGTGGAGGGGTTCACAGATGCTGGTTTCCCAGCCACCCCTTCTCTGGAGCCGAGCCTGATGGCGTTTTTTGGGGTAAGACAGGCCTACATAATCGCCGGACGGCGCCCAATAGTTGAGCTCCCCCAGAGACCAGTATGTCGCCGCCAGGCCGACCAGGTGCACCAGTGTGCCTTTCAGACTCGCCCTTCGGCGGCTGCGCTCCCCCGCCACCCCAGAGACAGGGTCTCCCGGCGGCGAGTCAAAGGGGAGTGAGGCTCCCCCGCTCCTGGTCTTCTCCGCGAGAGCCTCGGAGGAAGCAGAGCCGGTAATTAAGCCGGCTGCCACTAATCTGTTGATTAAGTAGACAGCAGGGCTCCCTGCAGAAGCCTGCGGTTTTAACCTATCGGTTAATAACCTGCAGAGCTCGCGGCATTCCTCTGTCCGAGATATGCCTCCTACACACGGTCATAATAACCCATGAGCGCCGTTATAACGCTGCAGTTCGCCTCCCCCCCCCCACAGTTCAATGGGATACAGGAAACACTCCTGTTATCCCAGGAACAGTCTTGCGCTCCATTCAGCGCTGCTGGAACTCCTGTTGAAAGAGGATATTTCCAGGGTTCCTCAAAGGGAGGAAAATCAGGGGTTTTCACTCCCGTTATTTTTCTAATCCCGAAAAAGACTGGGGCAATGAGACATCCTCGATCTGTCAGTATTCCACATGCTGACGATCAAACAGGTGCTGGAATGTGTTCACCAGGACGACTGGTTCACTTCCACCTGAAGGATGCATACTTCCACCTGAAGGATGCATATTTCCACGTACCCATCATCCCGAAACACAGGACATTCCTGCGTTTTCTCATTTCAGGGAATATCAGACCGGACAATCGTGTGCCGTTCGGATATTTCCTGGCTCCAGGCATATGTCTCCTCTGGGGTGGATCCCCCGGAGAACATCAATGCGCACTCCACCAGAGGAATGTCCTCCTCCACGGCTTTGCACGGAGGAATGTCAGTGGAAGACATTTGCACTGCTGCATCTTGGTCTTCCCCCTGTTCATTTATGCAATTTTATTAATTTTCATTCCTCTCTGACACCCTGTACGCCTCTCTCCTGCCTCTCGGCACGCGGAGAGCGGCCCTTTTTCCCTCTTATGAGAGGGATGTTTCCTTTTTTTTCTCTGACACATTTTGTACGGAGTGTCTTGTCAGAGTGAGTGACGTCAGGGATCCAGCCGTGCACTCTCCTGCCTGTCTGCACGCAGAGAGCTGCTGTTCCCCCTCTTTTTGTCACTGGGCAAAGTATGACCTTCGTCTCTACTTTCTCACAGCGGCAGGTATGTATTGTTCCCAGCCTTCGTCCCCTCATGGAAAATATTCATGTTATGCTATATTCCAGGGACGGCGATGCGCCATAACCCAATAGCGATAGCCTTAGAGGGCGAAGCCATATACGAAATAGAACTGAAGTTACCTACTGTAACTCCAGCTTCTATGATCATTGGCGTAGCCCTCTAAGTTCTGGGCTCCACTGGCTCCACGAATAGCTGAAGAAAAGCTATATTGTATGGGAGCAGATTGTCGGGCCTCCTTCCTATTTATACCAGAAGGGAGCCCGAGGGTGGGGCCCACCTTGCGGGTGGGCGTGGACTACAAGTGTTTCAGTGCTGCGCGGGTGCGCAGGGGGATTACCCAATAGCGATAGCCTTAGAGGGCCAAGCCAATACTCATAGAAGCTGGAGTTACAGTAGGTAACTTCAGTTCTCCCTTCTTCTTCTCCCCTTTGTTTTGTGTTTGTTATTGTCTGTCTGTGTCTGTCTTCCTGGCTGGGCGTAGTTGACCCACTTCTGTTTCCCGCCAACTCATCTCCTCAGCTGTTGCTCATCATCCGGATTACAACTACTCACCTTCGCCTGCATATATACCCGGTACCTCCATCCAGTATTTACCAGTTCGTTGTTTCACCACGCTGGTAATACGACTTGTTAAATTCGCTGTTGCTAAACTATACTCTCTGTATTCTTGTTATCCTTACCTTGTGCTCTCTCTGTCCAGTATCCGTCTGCCTGCCACGTCCAGCCATCAACCCCTCGTCTGTGTTCCTCCATGCTTCCACGCACACCAGCTCAAGCCTGTCTACTCTCGCCGGCTCTGGATCGCCGGCTCTGGATCCCCGGCTCTCCTCGCCGGTGTTTCCCCCGTGCTTCCACGCACACCAGCTCCAACCGGTAAACACCGGCTCAAGCCTGTCTACTCTCGCCAGCTCAGAATCCTCGGCTCATCTCGCCAGCGTACCTCCGTGCATCTCCGCACCTCCGCTGGTGATAAACCCTGGCCCAGGATTAAGTGGACATCTAATCCCTCTTTTTGTCTCCTGAAAGGTTTTTTGGTTAATAAACCTTTTTTACCACATAAACTCTGTCTCCTCTTCCTGGTGTTCAGCATTGTGAGTTCAATCCTGTAAGCTCGTGGAGAGCGTAACAGTACGAACTGGTCAAAATGAACTCCGCTGACATTGGATCGGATCCTGCTGCTGTTCAGCACGCCCTTTCTCATCCGGGAAATCTTCTGGGCCAACATGAGCAGATGATCCGAGTCTTAGTTGACAGCAATCAGTCCATGGCACTACACATCTCGAACCTTGCTGCTCAAATCTCTACCCTGACATCTTCTGCTGCATTTCCTACTCTTTCCTTTGGAGTTTTTTCTGATCATTTTTACACTGTTTTTGATCACCCCGACCACTCTGGCTCAGCTGATAGTCGTCTGCTAAATTTACAACAAGGGACTCGAACCGTTGCAGATTACTCTATTGAGTTTCGCACGCTGGGACGAGGCGGCTTTAAGGGCTGTGTTTGTTAGGGGATTGAAGGATCAACTGAAGGATGAGCTGGCAGCAAGAGATGAGCCTGCTGATCTCCAATCCTTAATCTCCTTGGTGTCATCTCGACAGCCGGCTGCGGGAGCGCCGTGCGGAGCGAGCGCAGCGTTCACCTTTTGCTTTGCCAAGTAAGCCAAACATCTCACCCCAGTTTGCCCCCTCCCAGTCCAGACCATCTGGATACACCTCACCACCTCGCGTGCCCACCTTTGCTAAGGAGGAAGCAATGCAGTTGGGACGCGCCGGATTATCCCCTGAGGAGCGCCTTTGAAGTTTGAGGTCTGGAGAGTGCCTGTATTGTGGTAAAGTTGGGCATATCCTTTCTGGTTGTCCTGTCCGCCCAAACGCAGGGGCTCGTCAGTGAAATTGGGGGTCCCGACGAGTCCGCAACCTACACCTATTGTAGCCCCAACTTTGAGCCGTTTTCTGATTCCTGACAGACTTTGTGCTAACTCTCAGACCTTGCCCCTCTCTGCCCTCATTGACTCTGGTGCTGATGATAGTTTTGTGGATTCTGAACTAGCCAAGCAGCTGGGTCTAAACTTGGAAACATTACTGGAACCTTTGACTGCTTATGCCTTAAATGGTAAAGGCATTTATAGGGTTACACAGCAGACACAACCCGTAATCATGTTAATTTCTGGAAATCACAGAGAAGAAATGCAACTGAAGGTTATTTCCGCCCCTGCAACCCCTTTGGTTCTTGGTTACCCATGGCTTCGCATCCACAATCCGCATATTGATTGGACTGGAGGGAGAATCATATAATGGAATCAGTTGTGCCACCTTAACTGTTTACAGTCTGCTGTGCCTCGCGTTCCTGTAAATCCTATGCCTGCTCCATGTGTCTCAGCTAATGTAGACTTGTCTGGTGTTCCTGAGGTTTACCACAACCTGAGTGGGGCCATCGACAAGGATAAAGCTCTCTCTCTCCCTCCTCATTGTCCCTATGATTGTCCCATCAATCTGCTACCTGGGGCTCCTTTACCAACCAGCAGACTTTATAATCTGTCTCAGCCAGAGAGAGGCCATGGAGAAATACTTTGGTGACTCCCTTGCTTCTGGAATAATTCGTCCTTCTTACTCCCCTCTGGGTGCTGGGTTTTTCTTCGTGGACAAGAAGGATAAATCACTCTGACCCTGTATTGACTTTTGTGGGTTAAATAACATTACAGTTAAAAACAAGTACCCACTTCCCCTGATTAACTCAGCTTTTGAGCCTCTCCAAGGTGCCACGATCTTCTCTAAACTCGACCTCAGAAATGCATACCACCTGGTTCGAATTCACCAAGGAGATGAGTGGAAGACAGCCTTCAACACCCCCCTTGGTCACTTTGAATATCTCGTCATGCCCTTTGGACTCTCGAATGCCCCAGCTGTTTTCCAGGCCCTTGTAAATTATGTCCTACGAGATTTCCTCAACCGATTCGTTTTTGTTTACATCGACGACATTTTGATATTTTCGAAGAGCCTGGAGGAACATCAGGACCACGTCAGTCAGGTTCTACAGAGGCTGCTTGAGAACAAGCTGTTCGTCAAGGCTGAGAAATGCAAGTTTCATCAGGAACGGGTCAGTTTTTTTGGTTACATCATCAGGCAAGGCAAGTTGGAGGCAGATCCAGGAAAGGACTCGGAAGGAGCTGCAGAGGTTCCTGGGTTTTGCCAACTTCTATCGCCGGTTCATCAAGAACTATAGCAAGGTAGCAGCTCCACTCTCCAGTCTCACTTCTGTCAAAGTCAAGTTTTCCTGGACAACAGATGCGAACAATGCCTTTCTTCTTCTCAAGTCCCTGTTCACTTCTGCCCCCATTCTCATCCAGCCGGACTCAAGCAAGCAGTTTGTTGTTGAGGTAGATGCATCTGACATCGGGGTTGGCGCTGTTCTGTCCCAGACTGCAGGGCTAGACGATAAGCTTCACCCTTGTGCTTTTTTCTCTCGTCGTCTTTCTCCTGCTGAGAGAAATTATGATGTGGGAAACAGAGAGCCTCTGGCAGTGAAGATGGCATTGGAGGAGTGGCGACACTGGCTTGAGGGCAGTGAACAGCCTTTTGTTGTTTGGACTGACCACAAGAACCTCGAGTACATCCAGTCAGCCAAACGACTAAACTCCCGGCAAGCCAGATGGGCCCTCTTTTTTGGTCGTTTCAATTTCTCCCTGACATATCGCATATTGGTTCGAAGAATGCTAAGCCCGATGCCCTGTCCAGATCGTTTCACTCTGAGGGTCCTGTAACCTCCTTGGACTTTATTCTCCCCCGGAGTTGTGTGGCGGGTGCCCTCACCTGGGAAATTAGTAACTCGATCCGGGAGGCGCTTTTGGAGCAACCTGACCCTGGTAGCGGTCCGCCCAATCGTTCCCAAGTGCTGCAGTGGGTCCACAGCTCCCATTTTGCCAATCACCCAGGTGCCAACCGCACACTCTCCCTTCTCCGGAGACATTTTTGGTGGCCAACAATGGACAAGGACACTAAGGAGTACGTTTCAGCCTGTACTACTGTGATAGGAGAAAGGCCTCTCATCAGACACCTGCAGGATTGCTTCAGCCCCTTCCAATCCCTAGTCGACCCTGGTCACACATAGCACTGGACTTTGTCACCGGCCTACCTCCCTCACAAGGAAACAATACTGTTCTAACCATTATTGACCGTTTCTCCAAATGTGCCCATTTTGTAGCTCCGCCCAAGCTCCCCTCAGACCTCCCAACTTCTCACACAGCATGTTTTACGCCTGCATGGAATCCCGGCTGACATCGTCTCCGACCGAGGCCCTCAGTTCATCTCTCAGGTCTGGAAGAATTTCTGTCTTTCACTTGGTGCATCTGTCAGTCTAACCTCTGGTTACCATCCCCAGTCAAACGGTCAAACTGAAAGGGCCAATCAAGACCTGGAATCAACTCTCCGCTGTGTTGCCAGTCGCAATCAATCTACCTGGAGCTCCCTTCTACCCTGGGTTGAGTACTCCTTCAATTCACTCACGTCTTCAGCTACTGGTCTCTCATCTTTTTGAAGTCTCCTTAGGGTACCAACCTCCCCTGTTTCCTGGGGAGGAGAGTGAATTAGCAGTTCCTTCCGTCCAGCAACACATTCGACGGTGCCGTAGGATTTGGAGGGACACTCGCTAAGAAACCAACGGTCAGCCAACCGTCACAGACATGCTGCTCCCCCTTACATCCCTGGACAATCAGTTTGGTTGTCTTCCAAGAACATCTCCCTCCTCACAGAGTCTACAAAGCTGTCCCCTCGGTTTCTCGGTCCCTTCCTCATTGAGCGCATCATTAACCCCTCTGCTGTCCGCTTGAAGCTCCCCAGTACCATGAAAATTCATCCCACGTGTTGTTTTGTGTTTGTTATTGTCTGTCTGTGTCTGTCTTCCTGGCTGGGCGTAGTTGACCCACTTCTGTTTCCCGCCAACTCATCTCCTCAGCTGTTGCTCATCATCCGGATTACAACTACTCACCTTCACCTGCATATATACCCGGTTCCTCCATCCAGTATTTACCAGTTCATTGTTTCACCACGCTGGTAATACGACTTGGTAGATTCGCGGTAGCTAAACTATACTCTCTGTATTCTTGTTATCCTTACCTTGTGCTCTCTCTGTCCAGTATCCGTCTGCCTGCCACGTCCAGCCATCAACCCCTCGTCTGTGTTCTTCCGTGCTTGCACGCACACCAGCTCAAGCCTGTCTACTCTCGCCGGCTCTGGATCCCCGGCTCTCCTCGCCGGTGTTTCCCCCGTGCTTCCACGCACACCAGCTCCAACCGGTATACTCTAGTGGACATCTAATCCCTCTTTTTGTCTCCTGAAGGGTTTTTTGGTTAATAAACCTTTTTTACCACATAAACTCTGTCTCCTCTTCCTGGTGTTCAGCATTGTGAGTTCAATCCTGTAAGCTCGTGGAGAGCGTAACAAAAACTTTCAAAATGATATTTTACTTTTTAGTTAATAATCGACTAGTCGACTAATTATTTAGTTAAAAACAGAAATGTAATCTCCTATTAGTATTACTATTTTCTGATAATCTACTAATCATTGAAGTAATTTATCATGCAAAAAAGGCAGGAAATTCAGTTTTACAGCAACACAAATATGGGAATGTATTTAGGTTTTCCACTGACAAAACGACACACTCACTGTGGACTTTGAGAAACTGGGGTGGAAAGGTTTTCACTAAACATTACTTTATTTTGGAGATTTTATTTACCAAAATAATTATCTGCAGATAAATTAATAATATAAATAAACATAACTTGGAGCCCTGAGTAAAACTCGCTAATGAGTAAAAGTCTCCCCTTTTTTTAACGTGTTCCTGCACATGCAATCTGACATTTTACTGTCCGTTTCAAGTGTTAACAAGAAGAGATGATTGGACGGAGCTCCACAGAAGGAAATAAGTAAATTGGAAAGAAGACATAAAGAAAGAGAATTTGAGATGCTGCAGCTTCCATAGTCTCTCCTTCACACCCTCACACAGGCACACACCCACACACAGACACACACACACGTGATCATTCTCACACTTGTGGTTGTGACACAGCTACATGCTACACACTAACCCCATGTTTTCGCATGCAGCTCGGCAGAAGGGAGGGAAAGAAGATGAAATATTCAGTACATGTATTCAAGGAGAAGATCTTTAAGAGTCATCTGTGAAGTGTTTCCTGCAGTCATCAACAGCTCGTCTGTTTCCGTGCTGAAAGCCCAAAATTCACTGAGACAGCTGTCAACAAGCAAAGTGATGCATGAGCGTGTTCAGACGCAAGGCATTTCTAAAGAGCTGACTTTCATTGCAACTAATGAGGAATGAAAACACTTAATAGAGCCAGTTTAATAATTGTATTATTCGTTTGGTACCAGAAGAGGGAGCTGTGAGTGGAGCCACGCAGCTCTAAAATAGGTCGGAGGAGTTTCCCCCTCACACCTGGCTTCCTCTTCACTTCCTTTAATTCCAGTAACACAATAACACTTTTCCCCTCTGCACTTTACCAAGCACTTTGTACCTGCTGCACCCTCCCCCCTCCCTCACTGCATTTTCCCCTTCCTCCACCTTCTTCCTCCCCAGCCCCTCCCCGCCTTTATTGCACGGCTCAGCACAACTCTCAAACTTCAGCCATCACCCAACTCTGACAAATATTCCACACCACGAAGCACTCTGACTCGCTGCTTACTTTGCTTCTCTCTAGCTAACCTTGAGCTTGTGAAGGATGCACCAGGCAGGATGGATGTGTGTGCATCTCCCGGTGTGCAAAGTGTGTGTTGCATCAAATGCAGATCAATATCACCGCAAGGTCACTTTAAAATTCAATTAGACAAAAAGAAAAGGGAACATCCCGAGAGCATTTTGGGGGCGGGGGGCGAAAACCCAACATGACCCAATCCCAGGGCACACAGGTGGAGAACGAGAGGAGATATGGATGATTTCATGTGTGTATTATTAAGCACAAAGCCTCGTTTGGAGATGGTTCCTCTGGATGAATGTCTCACGAACTCCATGTTTTATTAACGGTCCCGGAGCAAGCCAGCAAAAACATATTGTGTCTTGTGCCACCATCTGTGTGTCTTTGCATGTGTGTGAGAGCCTATTCTGTCATGCACGGTGTGTGTGTGTGTGTGTGTGTGTGTGTGTGTGTGTGTGTGTGTGTGTGTGTGTGTGTGTGTGTGCGCGTGTGTGTGTGTGTGTGTGTGTGTGTGTGTGTGTGTGTGTTTGTGTCTCATTAAGGTCAGGTGATTGCGTGTGATTCGACTGGTGCAGATCATGAGAATTACAATTGCAGAGTTAAGTTGTTCTGTGTTTTATAACCAGCAATGTGCTGCTTCATGCATCCATACAAGGGCTGAAGTAAAATATGCATGTTGGGCCACCACTCAGTCTGAATATTTAAACCAGCCTGGAGGTGAGGCCCACTATAACACAGCCTAACAGACCATGTGTACAAACACTGGCTGCCTCCCCATAAAAACTCACACACACACACACACACACACACACACACACACACACACACACACACACACACACACACACACACACACACACACACACACACACACACACACACCACACACACACACACACACACACACACACACACACACACACACACACACACACACACACACACATACAAAAGAACAGTGCTGAAGCAGCAACAGACGCAAGAAAATAAACACAAGCTGGTTTAGACGAAGCCATAGATGCATCTATATAATGCGTGTCCCATATGGAAGAGATGCTTTAGCCAAAGCTGAGCTCCGGGGCCGATGCGAGGTCTGCAGAGACTGACCAAAACACTAAACAAAAATCCATGTTGAGTTTACAGCTCATTTCAATTGACCCTACATTGCAAAAAACAACTCAGTGCTAGCAGATTTCAGTATGCAGTTTGTTTAAAAATATTATCTATTGACCAGAAAGTGTCAGTAAATTGACTCCACCATGTGTCTCCAAGACCACAGTCACAGAGAATTAGTGACGAGAAGTGTGTCCCATATATTAAGCAGCAACAAACAGAACACAATAAACACATGCTGGTTTATACGCAGCCATAGATGAATATATATCATGTGTATCCCATATGGAAGGAATGCTTTTATTAGCCGAGGCTGGTGGTGCGTTCCAGTTGTACTCGGAAGCGGGAGTATCAAGTTCCGAGTTGGAATTATAATTGGAACGCCCCAAGGTCTAAAATTCCTACTTGGAAACTCGGAGATACCTCGCCATACCAGAGATCATCCAAGATCATCATTCAAAATGGAGTCTCCGCACATGAACATTAGGAGAACACTTTGATAATATAACATTAGCTGTATTATTTGTGTCACATTAAATCAAGTGTACGTACGGTACTGCTCATCTTCTATCTGTGGACTGTTGCTACGTTGTTTGTATTCAAACAATACAAAAAGATTATGGAGTTCAACCGGTATTGCTAACAATGGCAAGTGAGCAGCTTTCCTGCGGGCGGCCATCTTGTTCCGACTTGTGCTACTGAAAGACAGTCAAGAGTGGCCGAGAGACAGAGTTGGCAGGGTTACTATAACAAATTATTTTGTTACTAAGTAACTCAAAATAAAAGTAATGTTACTTGATTACTTTCCGTCACTTTTGGATTACCTCAATATTAAATGCAAAGCAAATCAATATCAAGAAATATCAATAAGATGTTTATTTTCTAAGTGTATTGTGTATTATGTTAAACAGCAGAACAATATGTCATCTTAAATTAAAGCAACGCGTTACTGTAATCAGATTACATTTGTCTGTAACACAGTAACGTAAGGTAACACAGCAGTAATAACATTACAGTTACTTAGCATGAAATTATCTTCAAACGTCCCTTTTCTCTGGCGCTACACTCGCCAGTTCATGGATGAAGAGACAAGTAAAACAGTCAGAGTCCCATAGCAGAGAAACAGCCTTGTGGCAGCAAACATCGTGGAGGAAATGTTGCCCGTTTCCACGGTGGAATCGCCATTTTCCCCAAACATTTTGAGCATGATATAGGTAACGGGCGGCCGCCATCAGACAGGAATACTTTTCTGATGGAAACCGAGCTACAGGAAACATGGTGTCTGCTCTCAGTCAAAGAGCAGAAACAGAGGTCTGTGTTCAGTACTGTCCTTTGATTAAGGTTTGTGCTGATTTGGCATAAAGGACGTTTAACTTTATATTGTTATTTGTCATTTGATTCATGGTGCATCTCATGTGATGTTACAGAGACATCCAAAACAATTGTAATGCAGTAATTTTTGAGTAACTACCCCACTGGTTACTGCCCCAGCCTGGAGAGAGGATGTGACCCACAGAGGCCCAGGTGATCCGAGCGTTAATTACCGTCTGCTAATTACAAGAGAGACGCCTCATTAAGCAGAGTGAGCCACCGGAGGGCTGGAGGACTCCCTGTCTCTCCCCCATCTCATTCTTTCTCCCTGACCCCGATCTTCTGGCCCAATTAGCACTACCCTGCCTCCCCCCTCCCTCCCCTGTGTGTTTCCATCAACACTGCTGCAGCCGCTGTCTAAACACAGGCAGCACCGAGGGCTGTGGGCACCTCAAACACACACACACACACACACACACACACACACACACACACACACACACACACACACACACACACACACACACACACACACACACACACACACACACACACACACACACACACACACACACACACACACACACACACACACACACACACACACACACACACACACACACACACACACACACACACACACACACACACAGGAGGAGACAGCACTAAAGAGGCAGCATATAGACACCTCTGTCTTCTTGCACAATGACTAATGTGGCGTCACAAGCTGTCATCCATGCCTCGCTGAATCTCCCTCCCTCATTGTCTTGAATTTCTATCTGTAAAATGATCTGTCTGTTTTTTTGTGTTTTTATCCTCCCCTTTGTACTATTCAAGTATTTCTTTTCTATGCAGCACTTGAGTGATAGCAAAGTGTGTGCTAGTGCTTCAAACGGCTCTGGAGTGCAGGCACTGTCAAAGAAACAGATTGTTTGAGGATGATATGTAGTAATGACAGGTTTGCTGTTACGTAATTCTCCCTCACCCCCCGTCGTCGTCGTCGTCCCCCTTTCCTTACCCCCTTGGGTTGTAGGTAGGACAGGATCAGCTGCACAGGGGTTCATTTTTAACCCCTGCCAAGCATCTCTCTAAATGTATTTTTGCACAGTTCTGCATCCCCCTCTTAAAACTGCACTTTCCACAATAATGCAATATTTTACTTTTTTTTTGTCTAGTTTATTTTGACAGGTAAATCTTTATTTCATGTATATTTCATGATAATATTGCTATATTTTAATATATTATTATAGTTTTCTCAAAACTGTTTTTTAAAATTGTTCTTTTTTCCTTTTCTTAAAATGTATCTTCGTTGACTGTGTATGTATGCACCATACACACTGAGGCAAATTTTTCATATGTGTAAACCTACTTGGCAATAAACCTTATGATTTCTGGACAGCCTTCCACTTTAAAATACAATATATGCAGTTTGTCATATATTCATTGTTCTAAGTTTTTTTGTTTCTGTTATATTTTATTTTTATAATCGTTATGCTTTTGACCTTTTCTTGCAAATTATTTTCTTATGTTGTTTACCTTTGCACAACCATAAACCACAGCAAATTCCTTTCATGTGTAAACGTACCTAAACTTGATTCTGATTCTAGAACACCATCACCACTTAACCGGAGCACCAGGAAATCCAGGAAACAGAGGTAGAAAGTAAAAAACTGCAGATGTGAGAGTAAAGCAGGGAGGAAGGGGGGGGGCTAATGAAGATGAGGCAGGGAGGAAAGTGAGAGAGAAAGATGGTAATAGATGAGATATGGTGGAGATGAAGGGAAATAAGGGAGGAACGAGTTCCTGTAACGACGTCGAGTGGACTTTGTAGTGACATGAAGGAGATGGTGTTTCACTAAGCACCGCTTCACTGCAATATTTTCACTGTGATTGTTTGTGAGTGTAATTCTATGTAGCTCACCATTTAGGTCTCCATAATTTAGTGCTAATCTTCATATAAGAGCAATTAAGAGGAGCGGCCATATAGCATACAACCTGAAGTGTTAAGAGTGTGAATATAAAACATTTGAAACACAACCTCAACGCAGAAACAAAGACTTCTCTTGGATAATTTAACAATATAGTACAGTTATTTTAAGCCACAGTTAAATGTTTTTCCTTTGTTCCTGACAGAAGTTTTTGACAAATTGAATAGAGCTCAATGACTCGAAAAATAAAGAAATACAAAAGTCTGTCAAAGAATACTTTGTTCTGACGTCAAAACACATAACCGATGTTGGTAAGTCTTCCCTAAATCTTACTAAAATAGAAGGAGTATCTTTCTTAAGAATTGGCAGGTATATTGGCTCTTCAAATCGAAGAGACTTATTTTATAGTAGTGTGTTACGTACACACTGTGTGGGTTGCAACCCTGTCTCCTAAAAATTACGTTCCCACAGAACTAAACTGCATTCTCAATTACGTTTAGCTAAACGTATTTTCTCCCACGTTACGTTTGTTATGAACGTATCTTAAATATGTTTATTTTCTACATATCTTCTAGAAGCATATTTTCTTCCACGTTACGTTTGTTATGAACATATCTTAAATACGTTTATTTTCTACATATCTTTGCCATTTATTTGTCTTGCTTATAATAATGATAATAGTTATTTATAAATATCATTTTAGAGCACACATTTGAAATCGAGAATCGGGCTCGATATATGGTTACATTAAAATCAGGAGGCGAGGCTGTAATTTCTCCAGCTGTTACTCTCATGAGCGAGGCAGAACATAATAGTTTTAACATGCCAAAAAGCTGCTGTGTCGTTCATTGCACCTCAAACATTAAAACAAATCCAGAGTTACGTGTTTCTGTACTTCCTCTAAGAAGAAAGGACAGTAACAGAAGAGCTCTGTGGCTTCAGGCTTGATCGCCGTTCAAATGACAGCGTTGGTTTCCCCAAAAGTGGGCGGGGCTGTAAAGTGAAGTAGATTTTACTCTCATCTATTATTCAAAACCATTCTATTTATTCTAACGTAAATTACATGCCAGTGTTTTATCTTTTTATTTATTTGTTTTTATTTTAAATCATATCGGATTTTTTGTCGTCTGTGAGGAAAAGAAATGGGGCTCAGAGCCTCAAAATACTGAAATCTGTATTTTTTCAAATCTTTTCCTTCTAATTTGTTATTCTTTTCTAAATAACACACTGTTATTTACTCAACAATAACACACAATTATCCTTGTTTTTATTTATTCATTTAATTCTATAATCTTGGGCTTTTTAGCCGTCAATAAAGTCACCGGAAACAGACGGGACATTTCGAGCGATACACACCACAAACCCACCAAACTGATTACCCAAGATCCTCAGCTTGAAGCTCGTTGATTGGATGTTTTAGCCGCAATGCACGCTGGGATATGGTGTTAATAAGATATGATATCCGACAACGAAAAATAAAATAATACCTAATTCCGAGTGTTCTTGCTTTTCTCTTTGGAAGTCATCACATAACGGCATTGTAATACACGGTTCGGCTGCATTAAATATTACACATCTACCGTAGTTCTTTATTTATAGAGCCCTGATGAGAAGACTTCTGGACAAACAGGAGAACTGCTGCCAAAACTGAATACTTGACGTGGATCATAAATATATCAACAATTAAACAACATCTTCAATTTCTTTTCACAAAATACGTCTCCTTGCAGTATCAATAGTAATTCGGCTGACTTTTATATTTGATCCAATAGGTATATAGGTTATATTTACACCATAACGGTGCACAGCTGATAGAAAAGGACTTGTAGTTTTTAAAGATATTACTGATTTTCTTTGAATATCAGAATGTAAATACTGAGTTGAGAGAATAGTCAGGGGATTTGGGTGATGGGAGACACATCTATGGAATCAGAATTTCAATAGCTTACCATTAAATTACGGATATGCCTTTCTGTCTGTGATGTTTTACAAATCAGATATTAATGTGTAGAAGTAAAACAAGATAAATAGTATAGCAATATCCTGTAAAATTATGTAAAAACATGAATAAAACTACACATCTTCAGATGTTATACATACAAGTGTCTACACTAATAATACAAAGTTATTATTAGTATGCTGTGTGTACCTTGTGTGCACCGCCTAGTGGTTAAAGCACGTTATTGAATTAATTGTGTTGAATAATTTTATTTGATTAAAACAATATTAAGAGTACATACTTTCAGGGGGGGGAAAGTAGAAGGTCAATGATAGAAATATTATATAGAATATAAAAAGTCAAGAAGATACTAAGTGATCTCTACAATAAAACAGTTTAGTGCAGGATGTACACAGATATTAATAGGAGGATGTGCAAAACAGAAAAACGAATAAACCTTTATTAACACATTAAAGAATACTTTAGGTTAAGGTCTTCTTTTAAACAAGAAAAAATCTTTGGGGGTATCTATCTACAGATGAATATTAAGCCTGACAAAGTACTTAACGTCTAAAATATTGCTTTCCTGCAATGTTAACTATGTTGAAGCACTTATTTTAACTGATATTATACACATTAATTATACTCTTATGTATGTAGATAGTATAATAAATGTGCAGAATATGACAGTTTAATGGTGGAGGTACACACATATTGATAGATGTCTTGTAATGCACTGTTGAGGAACCTGCCCAAGTTGTGTTTAAGATCAATACACCTTAGAAAACCTTGAAATCTTGAAAGGGATGTGCAAAATAGCCATTATACAGTTTTTAATTAACTATTAGTAGAGAATAACGAGTAATTAATATACTTTATAAAGATCTGCAGATACATGTTTAGTCTTCTCAAGCACCAACTATCAAATATCTCTCCTGATTGTTGCCACTTGACGATCACCTTTCCTGAATTTTACTCAGGTGTAACTAAAGTCTGATTTAAGGGTTGTTTATATTCCACATCATTAATCAGAATCTGCAAAGTAACTAAACTAAATGTAGTGGAGTAAAAATACCAGGTTAACCTCTGTATTGTAGTGGAGTAGAATTACAAAGTAACAATGAGCTGTCGTGTGGGTATATATTAATGCTGCCCATTATGGATACAAGCGATTTTCACCCATTTAGTAATTACATGTTTTAAATGTGTACACACCAATGTGTTTCCTATCGCCTAAACCTCCAGGGCTGTACACAGTTTAATACTGTCAACTTCTAAATTTGGGAAAAACATCTTTTAAAACTACAATTCCCAGTAGAGACGTGCCATAGAGAACATGTTGCGAAACACAATAGCCAGCATGTGTAGTTCTGGTGGGGCGTTCGAGTCCAGTTTTGAATAGGTTTCGTTCCATTTCAAAGAGCTTGACGCTCGGCGTAACCTTGGCGCAACTTCACAGGGTTTTTCAACGGGGCTGTAGTCCCAAACGATAGCTGGGGATTATGGGTAGTGTAGTGTCTTCGGCCATCCTAAATCTCGAAATGTCCCGTCTGTTTCTGGTGACTTTATTTACGGCTAAAAAGCATGCTAAAAAGCCCAAGATTATAGAATTAAACGAATAAATAAAAACAAGGATAATTGTGTGTTATTGTTGAGTAAATAACAGTGTGTTATTTAGAAAAGAATAACAAATTAGAAGGAAGAGATTTTCCACTTTTGGGGAAACCAACGCTGTCATTTGAACAGCGATCAAGCCTGAAGCCACAGAGCTCTTCTGTTACTGTCCTTTCTTCTTAGAGGAAGTTCAGAAACACGTAACTCTGGATTTGTGTTAATGTTTGAGGTGCAATGAACGACAGAGCAGCTTTTTGTCATGATAAAACTATTATGTTCTGCCTCGCTCATGAGAGTAACAGCTGGAGAAATTACAGCCTCGCCTACTGATTTTAATTTAACGATATATCGAGCCCGATTGTCGATTTCAAAGGTGTGCTCTAAAATGATATTTATAAATGACTATTATCATTATTATAAGCAAGACAATAAATGGCAAAGATATGTAGAAAATAAACGTATTTAAGATACGTTCATAACGAACGTAACGTGGAAGAAAATATGTTTCGAGAAGATATGTAGAAAATAAACGTATTTAAGATACGGTCATAAGAAACGTAACGTGGGAGAAAATATGTTTCTAGAAGATATGTAGAAAATAAACGTATTTGAGATGGGAGTAAATACGTGTCTAGCTAAACGTAATTCAGAATGCAGTTTAGTTCTGTGGGAACGTAATTTTAGGAGACAGGGTTGTGTATTGACAGGGGACTCGATTAACTGTTATACTGCCAAACTGCAGTTTGCTAAGAGTTCACTTTTCACCAATGTTCGTGGGAGATTTTGAACCCAATACCATAGTACTCTTTGTTGGGGGATGTAACTATGTCATGGTGGGTTTCTTGCTCAAACCCATTGCTTAAATCTAGGTTTGGTGGAATTAAATAGCTAATAGTGTCTAATAATAATATCAGCACCATTTATTATACAGGTGATAAAATAAGTGTTTTTTAGCTTTTTGTTTTTGTTTTACAGCCAAAAACGTCACTTTTGCACTTCACTATTATCAAATCCACCAGTGTTGCTTTCGTACACTCTAAAGAGCCATTGTAGGTCAGAATTCAGAGATCAATTAGTGGATAGTTGCTAATGATAGCAGAGCATTTAGCAACTAGACAGATATTTCCCCCAGGAGCTGGAGCAGAGCGAACACAGAGCAAAGGAGAGGTGTGGACCGAGAGTCATCAGGCAGACTAGCCAGCACTATGCACCGGTCATTTGAACTTGCAGTTTGAATTAGTTACCATGTTTCTCCAGGAGATTCACATCCTCAGTCACACAGAATGCACTCAGTGGTATGTCCCATGTAATGATTTTATCTTGCCGTTGCCCAGATGAATTTGTTTCATGTTAACAATGGCAACATAAGCTAAATGTTTATGTGAAACTGATATAGTCAAACAACTCCTCACATGTTCATGTTCCTCTCCAAGCAAAGCAACACAGCTTTACTGAAGCGCTTTGTGATCAAATGTTCTCCTATCTGCAGTTTCACACATTCAACACAGCGTTAAGTAGCTCAACTGTAATTTAATCAAACATTACGCATAATATCTAAGATTCTAGTTGTGACAGCTTGTCATTTATTGGCACTCACTCAAATCTCTTGGTTTTCTTCTCTGTGTAATAAAAAACAAAAATCAAATCACCATGAGAATTGAAAAGCTTCCCAGAGTGACATGACAGCGCTTTGTGTGTGTGCAAGCTGCCAGAAATAAAGATGGCCAACACTAGGAAACGCTAAAATGACTTACTGCCCCACAAATATAACTTAAAAAATATACAGCATTAACTAATGGTTGAAAAATCACTCATGGACCTGTTTGGTGTTCATTTGTCGCACTGAGGAGAGAAACACTGAGTGGAGAAGAGACAGAAATAGAAGTGACCGGTGTCTCCATCACAGCTGCGACTTCTGTCGACAACGAGCCAAAGATCTGTTGACTGTCTCTACAGTAACTCACTGATGCAGAATCTGTTGGACATGTTGTTCACAAGAGCTTAATTCATATAATCTAGTCCTTTATTCGGATGCATTATAAGATACTTTGGTGTTAGAAATAGAAAAAAAAGACGTTATTGCTGGTATAATTATAACTGACAGCCATGTGTGCATTTACTTTGCTGAATGCTTCCTAAATGAAATGAATCATGTCTGTATCTCGTTGGCCTTTCATCCACGGTAAGATGGCAATGTTCACACCAAAAAATGTTTAAAATGGTGTCTTGTGTGGAGACATGCCAGAACCTGCCCACACATTTATACTGGGATGTCAAACACTAATTTAGATCAATTATGATTCACTCGCTCCTTGTTAATGTTAGCACGATGTTGCCGTTTTGTGTTTAGAGATGAAGGAAGATATTTGGGAAACTGATTCAACTTAAAATAGTGTTGTTCTTACATGTTGCCATCATTTTTAGTTTAACAAAGGAAGGAACATTTTTGTATCAAAAGTTAGATGAAATGATTGATATCGCTTTTATGTCTGTAAGTTTACCTAAGCACAAAGACTAGAAACACAGATAATTAATTAAACTGTTTTCTTGGTGTTTGAAGCTACAGTAATTAAAACTTCATTTGAATGTGAAATGTGTGCTTTTGTTGCAGTGTTACCGTGGTGAATATTCAATACATTTCCAAAAATGGTTATCCTTGATCGTTAAGCTTTAGAACAAGGACTAATCGTTGCAAGAGCAGTATAATTATGCTTCCATTGGACTCCTTTGTTTACCACCGTAACATAGTGACATCACTATGTAACACTCACGCTTCTATTGGCTAGCGCTTCAACACCTAGTACGTGATCTCTAAGCAGTCGACCAATCACAACAGAGCCGTCCAGCTAACCAACAGAGCAGACTGGGCTCTGGTTTCAGACAGAGGGTGAAAAGAGGTGCTGCAGCACAGGCAGTATGAGAAGAATAAAGAGCTTTCTGAACATTAAAGCATGGAGACATGTCACAGTAGAGAGACTACATACTGATATACACCTGGAAGTGAGCAGAATATATCCTCTTTAAGGTAAACATTTTCAGGTTTTTCCAGTATTTAGAATTGCCGTTTCTAAGTTTATACAAAAGTTACTTTAAGTAATATCATATATTTGTCACCTAATGTCCTCTTTAGTGGGTCAAGAGTTGTACCTGTATCCAATAGTCCAGGTAATGCTCCAGGTAGTGCTGCGTACCTGGACTCACATTCAGGTTCAGGTCCGGACTCAAGTCCAGAGGTTCAGGTTCAGGTCCGGACTTATAAGTCCGGACCTGAACCCATGGCTTGTGTCAAGTTGTGTGAGTAACTAAAGTGAACTTATTGTGAGCTAATTATCAATTGAAAATTAACTCATAATCAACTCAAATTCAAACTCATCAGGTTTATTGTGCTCCCTTCCAACTTGTGTCTACATTTCTCTACAAAGTACAAATGTGCCACTTAGTCTACAAATGACTTATGACAGCAACTACAGTGAACTACTACAAAGTTCAAACATTTATTTCATTTACCAAACTAAAGTAACCAAACAGTCCCTGAGCTGACTGAGCCTAAATCCCTAAAACGTTGCTGAAAGGTAGAGTGTAGAGTAGACTATACGCATCACACTGTTACACGCCTAATATACAGTATAGGCTACACTCTAGTGACTGTACAGTCAGAGTGTACTGTACTGTCTGTGCACCATGTATTTTCTACAACTCTACAATACATACTGTTAGAAATTAAAATCAATGTTGATATGGCGTAATTTTGAATTAAAAACACTAATTTAAATCACTTTTATTCTGAAAAAACCGAAAGTTCACACTATTAACTTAAAACTTTTATTCTGAAAATTCTTCACTTCCGGTTAGCATTAGCATGTGGCGAAATTCTACGTTTTCAAACCGTAAATCGAAGGTGAAATGACATGTGATGTTGTACACTGAGCACACTGGGATTAGCACTCATTTATTGACGCTGAATAACGTTTATCAGGGAATGTTTAAATAACCACAGACACCAGAATATACGTAAGTGCTAGTTTTTTTGCGAGTCCAAGTACCGGTTCCTGACGTTCCGGTTTTAACCGGACTTGAACCGAAACTTTTTACAAGTCCAGTACCGGTTCGGCGTACCGGTACGCAGCACTAGCTCCAGGTAATGGTTTTTGGACATTGGAGCATAGAGACATGTCCCAGTAGAGACACTAAATACTGATATCAACCTGAATATGGGCATAATAGGATCTCTTTGATATTACATATACAGTCAAAGGCTCACACAGTAAGGTGGGCACTTCTACATTGATTGATTTGTGTGGACGATGCCAAACTTTCAATGACGGGCAACTTTTAGTAGAGGACAGAACAAACTCAGAGTTGTTTGTTTATCAGAGGATGATTGAGGGGAATGGAGCGGCATGGTTTGTGTGTGTGTGGGGGGGGAGAAGTAGCTGACCTGTTTGCCTTTTACTGCCCATCATTTTACTTTGAAATGCATAGGCATCATATCACAATGCCATTTGCAGAACAATTGTTTATCTCGGTTCTTCGTAACGGGCAGGATGATGCAGATGTGTCCTCTTATGAAACCAAGATGTATAGGACTGTGTTGACAGATGCTATGCTAATGGTTGTTCTGTAAATCGCATGCTGATGCATAAATGAGACTAGCGCTCGTGTTGATCAGGCTGAATCTGGGCTGCAGAGGATTTCTGTACCTCGTGCTGCAGAGGCTCCGTCAGCACAGGTCAGTCAAGGATGGTTCGATAGCGGGCTTAATATTGCAACAGAGAACATGAATAAAACAACCCTGATACCGACAGAACCACTCCCTCCATCCAATACTTACAACGGCAGGATTTCAGAGCAGTCCTCTGGCTTTTGGAAACTAGACACCCTCACAGTCAAAGCACTCGTTAGGCTTCGGCAAAGTTAGGATGCATGTCGTGTAAACACAATGACTTAATGTGGAGCTAAGTTAACCGGAGCTGTCAATCAGTGGCAGTCCTTGACCCCGGGTGGCTGATGAGGCTCCTCCTGAGGCCGGGGGGGCGTCTCTGTCCCGGGCTGCTTGGACAGTTGGCTGTCAGAGTTATGCTCATCAACAATGCGGCCCCATTACAATCACAGAACAGCTGGAACATCAGGAGAATGACATTGACAGATTACTGTGGGGAGGAGTACATTTATATGTAGCCGCAATTACATCCAGATCAACTGTCAAACAGTCAGAAGAGACGAGGAGGCTTAAGTTCTCGCAAAGCTTGATCAGTGATTTTTTGAATTTATCATATACTCTATCTGTGTGTGGGAGGATGGCTGGGAGCGCACGCACAAGGCCTCATGATATTTAAATGTTGACAGCATGCCTGGCACTCGGGTCCTCCGTCACTCTGTCCTCGTTTCATTTCACTCCTCCAAACACGCTGCATGAAATCAACGTGCTTCAAGCCTACTCATGCTAAAGGACACAACTGTGCACCAGTATTAGAATTACAGGAGGTTATGTTGTCGACTTCTGTTTGTCAGATGGATTACTGAAAAACAACTTGCCTGATTTTCATGAAAAATGGTGGAAGGTTGTAGCATGGGCAACGGAAAAACACGTTAACATTTGGAGCAGATCCAAATTCCAAAAATGCATTTGTGCTACATTCACATGGTTTTAGAATGAATGGAAATATATTTCCCAACTGGGAAAATTCACCTCAAGTATTAACAACTTGGAAAAGTATCATTGTGTTTTTAAACACTTTGAGCAGTAAAATATCTTTGTCCAACCAATGTATACATCAATAAAGACTCCATGGATGTATAAAGAGAACTGGATACAGTTGGAGGTGGGTCCCAGTTAACTCTTATTAGAGCAGCTGGGTGCCGCATGGAGCCTTTCCAGCATGCGCCCTTGTGTTTTCCCTAAGCCCTGTTTTCCCCCGTTTTTCAAAATAAAAGGAAACGGAAAACAAGATGATTCAGCTTTTAGCACATTTTGTAACTTTTAGGAACCAATGTATTACGATACAAATTACCTCCAAAAAATATGATCTGCTGATTTATAGACGTCTCTTATCCAGCGTAATTCGATGGGGAAAAGTGTTTTTGGGTCCAATGGCTGCACCTCACTGACGCTCAAGCAGTATACCACCTTTTGGCCACTTCGAGAATTAGCTTCAAAGCCTGGCACACTTCCTTACTCTAAACTAGAGTAAGGAAGACTCACTTCCTTTCAATATGCAACTCAGAAAAACAACTTCCTTACTCTAGAAATGTGACCATCCAAAGAGCACTTGAATGCACCATTGGGGGAGTTCTGCACTCTCTAAATGCCTTTATAGTTTGTGTAATCTAATCTTTGGAAAAGGCTCTCATTTGTGTAATTACAGTGTTCATCTGAACTATAAGTCGCTAATTAACTTATCTGTAACTTGTGGATCGGGAGCCGTATACAAAATGGCCACGCTCCATTACAACCAGAATCACTAACCAGAAAGCTTTTATTAAAGCATTATGTCACAGCCTCCTCCCGCCTGTCCGCTCATCTGACTCACTTCCTTTCAATATGCAACTCCCCTTGTCACCAATGTCCTTGTTCCCGTGTGTGTGAGTGAGGTGTCAGCATTTTATCAGGAATCGTTGGGCTGATGGCCTGTCACCCAACCTTAAGGACGCAGCGAGGAGAGACAAGGCTCACCTTTGCCACGGCTGACATTTTAATTTGTCACCGTTGGCCGTCCTGTTTCCGTCAATACTACATCAATGCATCAGAACAAACGCTGCAGGACACAAGGGGATTTCTGGATTCGATATTATTGATACACACTTCCTGATTAAGGCTTCAGTGCTGCAGCTGCAGAGGTGTGTCAGGAGAGGAGAGCAGAGAGGAGAATGGCAAGTGTGAGATGACAACATAGAGGAGATAATAGAAAGGTCAAATCCTAAAACACATATATCTCCATTAAAGTACAGGCATGTGAGGTCATTAAGAGCAGCAGGAGAATTACAACTGTGTCACAAGCCATGCTTCATTCTCGTGGAGCGTTTTTATACTTCAGTGTGCTCCACTCGTATACATTCATGGACAGCCAGCGCTGCAGATCTTCACTGCAGTGATTCACCTGCAAACGGTTTCACGCCGTTCAAAAAGGTACAGTGAGTTAGTCTTCTCAGATTAAGTTAATTGATTATTTCTACTGAAAAAAAATGAAGAAACCCTAAAACAATTCAAACAAGTCATGTTTTGATTAATATTAATAATATTAATATTAAGTATCTGTGTCTGCAGCCATACCACCAGCTACATGTGAGCTAAATATTGAGCTAAATGCAACACAATGAGAACATGTTAACGTTTAGCAGGTATACGAGTCAACATCTTCCTCTTATTAGGAATTACAAGGCCCAACTTGATAAAGGCCAATCATTTCAAAGTAAGTGGTAATAAACCAAATAATTGTACCAAATAAGGACATGTTTCGAGACATCTAATGAAAACCACATATGTCAAACTCTTTGGCACCTGAGGAGAAATCAGGTGTCACAAAAATCATTATACACATGTCTGGTAATGATCACAATTGATGTAAATCCATACATAGTTGCTAAGATATGTCATTACCGACCAAAACATTTGTAATGCTGAAACAATAATCTTATGTAAAAGTGTATGAACAGCATATTTTTACATTTAATTCCCTGAATTAAAGGTTTATTACTGTTACGATGTGAGGTGCAGGTGAAAGAACGATACGTGGAGAGAGGGTTTTCTTGCACAAAATAAACAGGCGTTTTATTCTTAGCCTTCCACATTATTCCACAGAAACACAAACCGCATGCCTGGTGCTGCATTCACCAGCAAGGAATAAACACAAAAACGAATGCCCTTCCCCTCTCTTCCCAACCACATTTATAGGAGACGCCTTCCCACTCCAACCCGGCCAATCAGGTCGTGGTTCTGAAAGCGGAGTGAAGGCTTAAATACAAAATTAAACACTGTTGTCTACCTTTAATAAAACCCTAAAGGCTTAATTAAATTCCTTATTGCATCGCCATAAATATTATACCTTCAAGAACAACAAGGTCTGCTTAAAACGGATAGTTTTTAACCTAATTGACAGTCATAAAATCACACATTTCCTGACCAATCGCGTCCAAGACTCTGCCTACTCATACGGCACATATAAGGAGTACTTTGGAGGCGTGCTCCCTCTTTGAACACTGGGACAAGATGGCCTCCAGGTCTGATCAAAAAGGAAATGGTGATTACTTGGTGCTTGTGTGTTTTACAGACTGACAAACGAATTTAGACGCATTTTATTAGTTTGTCTATGTAAACTGTTTTTATAACTTTAACAGAAATAAAGGCAACTCAGAAAAAAACATGTAGCCTACTACCTTTCTTAACAAACAAATGGTTAAGACCAACATGTTAGTGAGGGAGTGTGTGCGCTTCCTCACAATTACAATCAAACAAGAGCTGGTGTCTGTTTGAAGAGAGGAAAGACCAACAAAGAAGGTTTAGGACGTTTTTGTTTTGGTCCAGTCTAAGCATGTTTACGATGAGTTACCAGTTGAGCTTGTCTTAGGCCCCGTCCACACGGAGACGACACCGATTTCGAACCGAAGACGATTTCAAAAAAGTCTTCCGTACACGTGGAAACGGCTCAAGAAACGTGTTCGTCCACACGAAAACGCTAGAAAACGCTGGAGACGCTGTAGTACATATGTAAGTGGCGCTGTACTTCCGCCACAAAATACACCAAAAGCAGGGAATAAGACCGATGACGATTATTATTATTATATTATTATTGTTGCTAATGGTTGTGGTAGAGGAGCTGTAGATTTTGCACTAAAATCTGTATTATGGTCAGTAGCGTCTGGAGCACGAACACAACCCTTTGATCCGCCATTGTTGTTGGCGAAACGCATCGGCAATGACGCGGGGGTGAGCAAGAGAGGTGGGGAGAGGCAGGGCTATGGCGTCATTGTTTCAGGAAATGATCGTATAGGCCGTCCACGCGGAGCTGCAAGCATTTCGTCTCCAGACTTACCCACTTTGGGAGCAGTTTTCAAAGTGTATCGTTTTCGGGCTCCAAATCCGCGGCTCCGTTTCGGCTTCGTGTGGACGAACCGTCTATACGATAAAGAACGTTAGCCAGAGATGGGGACTCGAGTCTGCGACTCGGACTCGAGTCGCACTTAAGTTGCACACACAGAGACTTCAGACTTGACTTGGACTCGTGACCAAAAGACTTCAGACTCGACTTGGACTCGTGTGTTGGGACTCGTGAACAATCATTGTGTTTTCTATTTTTGGCGTATTAAAGGTGGGGTAGGTACATTTGAGAGAAACCGGCTCGAGATCGCTAGAATTTGAAAATACACAACCGGAGATAATCTGCTAGAGGCTGCTACTTCCTTATAGAGCCCGGCTCCTCCAACACACACGAACGCGCACATGACCAATGAGGGCACGAGATAAGTTTGTGCCCAGATGGAAGGCTGACAGGCAGGTAGGCCATCCAGTTACTTTAGCCGGGCTCATTACGCAGACGTGCGCCTCTGTTACTACCTCGTAGTAACACAATGGCGACCGGCGGCACACCTGCGGCTGTACCGCTTGTAATTAGGTTCAACTACAAAAACTTCGAACAAAACGCCGGCGGCACCAACAAAAGGAGCGCACACTGCAAAGTCTGCAATATCAAAATCAAGGATGCTGGTGCAACAACGTCGAATTTCATCAGGCACTTGAAAACTCACCCGGAGAGGTCAGTCACATTAACGCATGGACGGTTAGCAAACATGTTTAGCTCAGCATCAGCTATGTAATGTTAACTTAGCTTGCTACTAGCTTTGTAACTGAATATTTGAAAAGATTAGTGAATTGCTTGTCACACTTGTTTGAGTTGAGTGGCGTTGACATCCAACTCTTGACATGACATACAAAAGGTCGGTAACGTTAATCATTACCCGCTTTTAAGTACTTTTAACAGTTTCCCTGCGGGGGATTAATAAAGTATTTGTGATACTGATTTCTGATTCTGAAGTGTTTTGCTTATAAGTTGTTTGCATTTACTTGCGTACCATGCTGCGAATGGATCTGGCCCTTCCTACATCCAGGACATGGTTAAACTGTACACCCCAGCGCGTGCACTTCGCTCTGCATCAGCCAAACGGCTCGCTGCACCCTTGCTGCGAGGGGGACCCAAGTTCCCATCAGCAAAAACACGTGGGTTTGCTATCCTGGCTCCTAAATGGTGGAATGAGCTCCCCATTGACATCAGGACGGCAGAAAGCTTACACACCTTCCAGACTGAAAACTCATCTCTTTCGACTCCACCTCGAGCGATAGAATTACTAACAAATAACTGCTAACAGAGCACTTATATACTAATAAAGGACTGGCTTATCTAAAGCCAGTTGAGTAGCACTTGAAATGATTGGCTCTATGAAACCTGATGTACTTTATGATTCTGTTTTCCTCAAGGTTGTGTCTTCCTGGTCGAATGTACTTATTGTAAGTCGCTTTGGATAAAAGCGTCAGCTAAATGCAATGTAATGTAATTTAGCTAAAGTGTGATGTTTTTCCTCATATTGCAATAGCCTGTTTAAAGTGATCATATAACAAACAACTAATCAGTACTGATACTGTATGCTAATAGATATAGGAGTGATAATAATACAGTAAATGCTTTGAATTTCTTAGATATAGCTGTGCAGTATTCTTAACAGACTGGATAGCAGCAGACAATAGAAGGCTTATTACAACCAGAAGAGACATGAGACTTTTATTTTTTTAGAGACTTGAGACTTGACTTGGACTCGTGACCAAAGACTTGAGACTTGATCAAGTCTCACCCCACAAAGACTTGAGACGTGACTTGGACACGTGACCAAAGACTTGAGACTTGATCAAGTCTCACCCCACAAAGACTTGAGACTTGACTTGGACTCGTGACCAAAGACTTGAGACTTGATCAAGTCTCACCCCACAAAGACTTGAGACTTGACTTGGACTCGTGACCAAAGACTTGAGACTTGACTTGGACTTGCAAAAAAAGACTTGTGAACATCTCTGACGTTAGCGGATACAACTGAAATCGTCTCCGTGTGGACGGGGTCTTAGTTTAGTCTGGATAAAACTCCAATTCAGAAGGTGTATGGTTACATTTTCGTGCCTGATAAGGAAAAAAGTCTGAAAAATTCTTGTTTTCTGGACATTCTGTGAGTGTATTTTGTTGTACTAAAAAGAGTTAAGAGTCACACCTGATGAAAACAATCGTAAATCGCTGTTCATTGGGAAATGTTCAACACATGAAAATCCTAACTTACACTTCTTTATACGATACGATACGATATTACTTTATTGTCAGATCAAGTCAGTTTATATCACTGTAAACTTTACATATTTGCATTTTGTACTGTTTGAGAGCCTGAGAGCCACATTTAATTTATTCCAAATGCGGTATCATGCAGGTTTCTATATTTGCAAGTGTCGCTTTAAAGGCCCAACTCTTCTCTGCATACTGATATAAACACACACACACACACACACACACACACACACACACACACACACACACACACACACACACACACACACACACACACACACACACACACACACACACACACACACACACACACACACACACACACACACACACACACACACACACACACACACACACACACACACACATTTGTACACCTTTCTCTAGCTGGGACGGTCATTAAGTCCTCACAGTGGCGTCCGTCATGCGGCCGAGACGCCTCTCCCAGACGTCAATACAGGTTTGGCACACCTTGGCCCACAATGCCCTCTGAGACCCCAGCAGTGTCCTGCATGTGTCAGCAGAAACAGAAGCCACTGTGTCAGGCTGCTCCTCCTCCCCCTCCCCCATCCTCCCTCCCTCTAAAGCCCTCCATCCATCCCTCCCTCGTCCGGTCCCAGGGGCGGCAGGTCAATCCTAATTGTATGCTAATCAGGGCATGGCGCGCGACTCTCTAACTGCTGACAATCGATGGGTGACATCAAGGTATTGTAGCCAATGCAAAAGAGATTCTCGAGTAAACAAGCAGGACAGGATGTGGATGCAGAAGAAGTGCCTGTCAGTCTGCGTTCACTCAATGGCCTTCACTCTGTGCGCTTTACTTTCATTTTTATGGCTATATGCAGGAAGATGTATGATGTTTTACCTCGCTCAGAGGAAATGCTTTTGTTACGGCGTGACCAATATAATCAATCGGCAACAAAAGACACAAGCCACTTTATAAATAGACTCTTACTCATCGTGAAGACAATAGAGATGTGCAGTGATGACATATTTTTGTAGACTGACCCATCAGTTAGCATCGCTAGGGCTCCCTCGACAAAAAGCAGTGGGAGTTTTCCTTTGGATTTCAGAATATTGCGGAAATTAAACTCTGTGGCAAACACATATTTATGATACTTCACACGTTTTGTTCAGCAGGATAATCTCCACATATTAGCACCACTTTGAGACTGTTGAAGTGTAACTTATATTGGCAGAAGTAGAAAGCTACTGTTGGGTTATAAAGGAACTTAATGATGGTCACATGACGTCAACACCGCAAAGATAAGGGCGGCTGATATTTGGCGAGAAGACGTTTAATCCTCTCATTTTCAGTTAGCGACCACTGTTTTTATGACACAAAGATGCTTTGGACAATAACCAGTGGGGTACCTTAAGTCGTAGAACAAACACATTTAAATCACTTTTAACTTATTTCCAGGTTTTATGACTCAGGACTACTTTGGCTTCATTTGTAAATGAATGATACTGCAGATACAGTATGTCAATTGCTGACACGGTATTGGAAAAAATACACAAATTAAGTTGCAAAATCACAAAACAACTTTGAATGTTTAGTTTACAAATCTGCAACCTAAAAAACCTATTCATTGAGCCTTTAAGCATTTCCTTTTACTTTTTTGTCTTGGTAAAACCAACATCTTATGGCTGTATTCAGGAAGATTTGCATGTCTTTATCTCGCTCAGAGGAAATGTTTTTGTAACAGCATGACTGATAAAATAAGTCCACTACATACAACACACTCTCACTCCCTAAGCGTCCAATAGCGACGTTTGGTCAGTGTCCGTGGCGTCCAATTGTGACGCTCCTAGGCTCCTTCAGCTGCATAAAGAGACGCAAATAGCTTTCAACTGATTGCAATGTATTCCCATCTGCGTTGGGATTTGACGCTCATGGAAGCACGGCATTCGTTTATGCCGGCTGCCCTTAAAGGCAATGTGAGCATCCATTCCCATTGGATAACGGAGAATTTTACACCCGGAAGTAAGTACTCCTCTTACTGTCGATTGATTTTACAGTGATATCTGCACTACTCATCGACTAAAAAACACCATATTATCCTTGTTAATTACACAACATTGATTGGTTTAAATTGTGTACAATGCTTTTGTATTTTTCCCCTTCGATTCGGAGAAACAAATATGTTTTCGGAGTAAAGGATGGCAGAAGACACTACACTACCCAGAATCCCCAGCTATCGTTTGGCCTACACCATGTGCTCTGTTTGACAAACCCCGTTTTTTTCACCATTCATTCCGATGGCTGGCGTCTATGTCACGTGATCTTCAAATGTCTCCCTGCAGAAAAAGAAAACATGGCCGAACTTCGTTTTATTCTAGTTGTAAAATGCCTATTTTAAAGTTAGTTTGGCCATTAAAATGCGTTTTGATGTCATTTGATGCGAGAAATATGAGTTGTTATTTCAGATTATGTGTGCAGTGGATGTACATGATCTTTAGTTTGCTAGTTATTACGAAGATTACTTCAGGAAATCGCGACGTTTTCATTGTTACCAAGGTGGTTGCTAGGGACGCTGCTATCGATATTATTTCTGTTATGTTGTGCAACTGTTTAATGGTGTTATCTTTATTGCTACCCCCTTCCCCGTCAATGTATAGTGTTGGTCCACAGCCTAAACATATTAGTTTAACAAAATCCGCATCTAAAGATAGCCTACGTTATTTCCCCCCTGTGCAATTCCAGTCTCAAATCTCACAGCACACCGTCATTAACAAATACCGGAAACAGACCGAAATAATAATAATACCTTATTCCGAGTGTGCTTGCTTTTCTCTTTGAAAGTCATCACATAACGGCATTGTAATACACGGTTCGGCTGCATTACATATTACATATCTGCCGTAGTTCTGTATTTATAGAGCCCTGATGAGAAGACAAACATGAGGAACTGAAAACGTGACGTGGATCATAAATATATCAGCCATTAAACAACATCTTATGTTTCTTTTCACACAATACGTCTCCTTGCAGTATCAACACTAATTCGGCTCACTTTTATATTTGATCCAATTGGTAGATAGGCTGTATTTACACCATAAAGGTGCACAGATGATATAAAGAGACACCTGGTGGTTAAAGCATGTTATTGAATTTCAATATTTTTATTATTAGATATTAATACGATCCCTATAAAGTATATTCATTACTCGTTATTCTCTACTAATTGTTAATTAAAGACTGTATGTAATGACTATTTTGCACATCCCTTTCAAGATTTCAAGATTTTCTAAGGTTTATTGATATATCATATAGGCTTACACAACTGTGGTGTAGTTCTGCACTGAATGAAACACTTGGGTCGCAGGTTCCTCAATAGTGCATTACAAGACATCTATCAATATTTGTGCATACCTCCAGCAATGTTAACTATGTTGAAGCACTTATTTTAACTGATATTATACATAATGTATTATACTCTTATAGATGTATGTAGATATTTCATCTCCGGCCTTGTCAGGTATTGAACAATCAATAAATAAAGAACACAGAATTGTTGAATATAAAACACAGAATTTATGTGATTATACTAAATGATTTTCAAATAAACACAACTGCATATTTAACTGTTACACATGCTGATGTAATGCAAATGTTCCAACTTGGGATCAATAAAGTATATCTTATCTTAAGCTGATCGATGGCTACTGCCATATTTGCACAATGTGCCTCTGAACCTTGACAAGTGCATGTTTCAGGCTTATCAATTAATGTAATGTAATGTTATCACAGGCAGGGCCGGACTGGGACAATAAGTCAGGCCGGGAATTATACACCCAGCCAGGCCACTACCAGTTTTTTGTGCCATTTTGCTGGATTTATTTGTCAATATTTACAGCGTTGCTGCCCGTAGTGATAGCCCTCTAAATCTACTACCAAAAAATAAACATGGAGATGGGTTACTATTTAAACAAATGTGCAAATCTATTTAGGAACCTATTCATGTGAACCTCAAATCCTATAGGGGGGTCCGGGGGCATTATCCCCCGGTAAGATTTTTTTTAAATGTTGGACTTAAATGCATCAATCTGGTTCACTTTGAGGGGGAAATAAAGAGAGAGACTACACCCACATGAAACAGAACTGTATACATTTAAATAATCATAAAATCATAATAACATGGCCATAACCAATAACATACCATATCCAATATGATAAAACATTGAAACTTGTTTATTTATTTGTTTTAGGTTCATTTATGAACCAGCCTCACCTGTCTCCCCCCTTCTCCTCTTTGAGGCAGCAGCAAAGACTTATTTTAGCTCTCAACAAGTTTTTAAAGTTTGTCTTACATTTTTTCACCTAGTTAACGTTTTTTTATTATTATTCATGCATATTTTACTAATCACTCTCCCTTCAAATGGAAATATGTGTTTACATGAATGGTGACCAAACCGTGAGACCCACTGAGAACTAAGTTAACTATCTAAACACTCAGCAGAGTCCTTTACCTCACCTGAGCTGAGGTTATCAGGCTCTCAGTCTGACAGGAGAGGACTCTCCTCCACCTTGTTGTTGAAACAGCTCCTTATATCCGTTAGCGCAGCTAGCTAGCACCAGATGCTAACAACAACAATAGCCTACACGTAACCGATGCACGCGCTTTCTCTCTCTTGCTCACTTGCGCCACACATATACACACACACCCTCCCGAGCTTGAATGACACACAAAGACCAATCGAGGGCATTAGTGTATGGTCTGTATGAAAGTGGCCATGTGGGCAGGCCACATAATGTAGACAGCCAGTCACCCTCTGTGAGGCAGAGTCAGACCCACATTTGTGCAGCGTTGCGTTCACAATACATACATAGCAAAAATCCTCAGGCCAGCAGGCCAGGCCATCGGGAAACCTCCCGGTGCTCCTGATGGCCAGTCCGGGCCTGATCACAGGGGTCACACACATAAGACCAGCTGTTAAATAAAGCTCTTCTGACCTTAGCTGGCATGTGGGTATATATAGTAATACTGCCCATAATGGGCACAAGCAATTTTCACCCATTTATTAATGTTTTAAATGTGAGTGTTTCCTTTCCCCTAAACCTCCAGGGATGTAGCCTACACAGTTTAATACTGGCAACTTCTTATTATGGGAAATACGAAAACGTCTTTTAAAAATACAACTCCCAGTAGAGACGTGCCATAGAGAACATGTTGCGAAATACAATAGCCAGCATGTGTAGTTCTGGGGACGGGGTGGGGGAGGGGGGACGCGGTGGACCCGTTCAAATCCAGTTTTGGACAGTCTGCCGTGGTTCCATCCCATTTCAAGTGCTGTTCGAGAATCGGCTTAACCCTCGGAGCACACTCTCCAATCACAGAGCTTGAGGACTATCACGGGGTTTGTCAAGAGCACATGGTGTAGTCCAAACGATAGCTGGGGATTCTGGGTAGTGTAGTGTCTTCTGCCATCCTTTACTCCTGGGAATGGACGCTCACATTACCTTTAAGGGCAGCCGACATAAACGAATGCCGTGCTTCCATGAGCGTCAAATCCCGACGCAGATGGGAATACATTGCAATCAGTTGAAAGCTATTTGCGTCTCTTTATGACGCTGAAGGAGCCTAGGAGCGTCACAATTGGACGCCACGGACACTGACCAAACGTCGCTATTGGACGCTTAGGGAGTGAGAGTGTGTTGCTACATACAGCCCCAGTTTTTAAGAGCGTTTTTAGTACTATCCACTCATTGTGAAAACATTGACTGTGGCATGAAGCGTGAATTGTGAATGAATTAATGATGCTGCAACTAATAAAAGCAATGACAATTGTGGCAGAACAGAAAGAAAAGACAGATATAATGAGGCAAAATGCCAAATGAACAAAGGTTAGCACTGTAACCCTTGTTGAGCATGTGCCAACTTCAACGTTTACAAACTGCAACCCAAAAAAGTATTAATTATGCCTTTGAGCACTTTTCTACATTTTGTATCACGCAATAACAATTGATACTTTATGGCTATAGTCAGGAAGATGTTTTGGTTAAAGCACTGCCGAAATAATCAATATCCAATACCAGTTGTTTAAGAGTCACTTTTATGAATAGACTCTTACTCATGGTGAAGACAAAGATGCAGGCTTGATAATGGATGATGCTGCAGACTTGAGGTCTCCATTCACTGCCATTGTAACGTCTCTCCCTTCTCCTCTCACTTTCTCCCTCTCTCTGTGCCCACACCGATAGAATAACACTCCACCCCGTCTCCGATAAATCTGTTCTGACTCCCAGTTAAACCAAAACTGGCAGATCTAAATGAATGAAACATGGATAATCAGCGATGACACAGAATATGATGAATAAATCCCTTAATATGAGATGTGGGTTTGTAATCAGCCACTCTGTATGGGCGTATGTGTTTGTGTCTGCAATGTAAGTGTCTGTGCATGTGGCATTGCTTACGTGAGAATATGAAAGTGTGAATGTGTTTTTCCATGAGCCGGTGACGAGCGCACGCACATGTTCAACGGCTCCAAAGCAACTATTAATTTGAACTGCATTGATGTCTTATATTGTCTACAAATCCTGCAAATGTATTGCTTAACTACAACCTGTAATATGTGGAAAAACAAACAGGATATGGATAAATTATTCAGTAAAAGTTGGAAACTCTGTAAACATGTTTCACGTCAAACTTTAAAGGTTATTCTGGTTTAAAACCACTGGAATATTGTTTTTGAAGTTTTTCTGCCAAATATATTTGTTAGCACTGTATTCTAAAAAGAATATTCGACCCTGTCATTACTTCCACTCCTTTCCAATCAAACACACCACATATGCTGTTTACAGGGTGGCCGATTTACCCCTGATAATTATTTAAAGAGCTTATTTTCTGATTCATATTTTGGTTATTTGTTCCTCTTCTGCATGTCTCCATGCTTTAATGTTCAAAAAGGGAAAGAAACTCCCTCTGGAGGGAACACAGGGTTTTTAGCCTCTGTAGACCATTTACATGCACAACAACCTATAACACACTATACAGGAAAGGGAAAACCCCCAGAGAAAGCATAACCAGGGCCGCCCCTGGCCAACTTGGGGCCCCAAGCGACATTGTGAGATGAGGCCCCCCCCCCCAACCGACAGGAGTAAAATAAAATTGTTTGGAAACAAAGTAGGCTACTTTGCAAATATAATTCCTGTTTGTTATTATTATTATCAACACAGTTACTTTGTTATACACTGAGGTAAATGGTAAATGTGCATGTATGTCGTTCAGTATGCGTTTACAGGTGAATACGTCTGCATGTCCTGCCAAATACTAGCTTCAAAAAGATTAAAATATAATTAATGCAAATAAACTACTTCTACTAATAATCATAATCAATTCAATAATATAAATACTATATTGTTTTATTATAATATAGTTGTAATATAGTCAAGACAAAACATGCTTATGACCAGAGTTGGGTGTAACGCGTAACGCGGTGACTTTGTAACGCGTTACTGTAATAATATTACTTTGTCGGTAACGGAGTAGTGTAACGCGCTACTTTTATAATCCAGTAATCACACTACAGTTACTAACATTGCCCCGACACGCGCTACTTCGTTACTTTCTAAAATCAGTCATAATCAAACCTCAACAAACACCTGCAAAGAACACATGCTAAGGTGAAGCTAACGCACAGAGCTGTTGTTTATTTATATCACACACACACACACACACACACACACACACACACACACACACACACACACACACACACACACACACACACACACACACACACACACACACACACACACACACACACACACACACACACACACACACACACACACACACACACACACGTAGTTCTTCTTCTCTGTTTTCCGGTTGTTGCTTGTTTTGAATGACGAATACACACTACCGCTGCCTGCTGGTAAGGAGAGTTATTGCCACTCACGCATGCGCATGTTGTACGTGCTCGGCTGAAGTCTGGCTCCAGTGCAACACATGGCCAACACGCAGGAGAACACGCTGATGCAACAGCGTGAGCAGAGATAGACTGCGCAAAATATACAGATAGCAGGAGACAGAGGACAGCCACGGTCAGATAGCAGGAGACAGAGGACAGCCACGGTCAGATAGCAGGAGACAGAGGACAGCCACGGTCAGATAGCAGGAGACAGAGGACAGCCACGGTCAGATAGCAGGAGACAGAGGACAGCCACGGTCAGATAGGAAAACATTCAGGAGCTATCTGGATCAGTCTTATGCGACAATGGAAACTGAACTAAAGAGAACATTTGAAACTTTAGCAGTCTGCGTGATCTGCCTGTAGGGAGGGGCGGGCCGGCCCTGCGAGTAAAGTAACGAGTAAAGTAACGAGTAAAGTAACGAATTACTTTATGTAGATAGTAACGAAGTAGTGTAATATATTACTTTTTTTTAAAGTAATATGTAATATGTAATATATTCTTTTTTAGTAACGACCCCATCTCTGCTTATGACATGCTCAAAAACTGATATTTCTTAAATCTGTATTTAAATGTAGTTCCCTCTGTCAGCAATGTATCAACAACTACACACACATTTCTATCAGTATTTCTCTGTCTTGTGGTTGACATGATGATGACTGTTAGGAGTTAAGGGGAGAGGCTGAGCATCACCATGAAATGTGCAAATTGACATAAAAATGAATAAAAGGGGAAAAAATGCTCCATGTTTTTTCGGCTGTAAACTTTAACTGTTATGTAAGCCAACTAGACAGACAGTGTATCACTCTTCCTCCTGTTAGTGTACATTAGCAGATAAAAGGCATAACATACTTGAATGAATGGTAAATAAAGAATGCTGGAAATAACTGCATCTCCATTAGCCTATATGCTCTACAGAGACTGCCTTCTTCATGTTGTGAATTGCAGCTGATGTTTTAATATGGCAATTGACAATTTCACTTATACAACATTCGCAAGTTGTACATTTGACTCATACAATAACCCACCTTCGAGTGATGCTCTAGTCTAGTTTCTTCATGTTTTGTTTTTTTTCCCTCTTGCTTGCCCCGGACTGAAACTGTCTTTTCACGGACATCTCTTCACCTGCACTAGTGGCCTTATCAAAGCCGTGATTGGTCAGATGACGTTTCATTGCAACGGTGTCGGGTTACAGACGTACTCCCCTTGTCACCTCTAACTCTCGCGTGTCAGCGGGGGTGCACGGAAAACTGCGCGGAGAACTGCGTACATCCTGTGTTGGCCTAACTTGCTCATATGTGTGCGACTTCGGGCTGAATGCCATGTATTAAAGCTTCTTTATGAATTATTATCACTCTTTCACTCTGAGAATCATAAGGCAGTACTAGATTTAGTAATATTACCACGAATCTAGCCATTTATTTACCATATTTTATTGGAAAACATCTCTGCAACTCTGAAAAAGTCGTATTGCTAATTTACCATTAGAAGGCCAAATCGACCAATTGGTTGAGCATATTTTCAAAAAAATAATTACACCCTTGTTAAAACTTTTTTTGTGCATCAAGTTATCTAATTATGTTCAGTCAGTGCTCTGACACTAACATATGTCAAAAATGACATGGTTACCTTACAAAAGTTGACCAAAAAGTGTGATTTCTTCAGCAGTGATTTTTAGCATGCCAACTTTCTCAGTTGAAGCTAGCTGAAGGGCATTCTGTTCGAACCACAGTGACATCTAGAGGTTGTTTTGTGCATAACATGTCAACCAAATGGTAAAGCTGGCTGAATCAGATGGAGTAAAACTTTTTTATTTTTTTTTCAACAACATATGGGTAGCTGCTTCATTTATCGTGGACAAGACTCTTATCCACGATTTGTACAATCAGCCTGGGCATCAGGAGTCACCCTAGAGGAGGAGGGCCGGGTACTGTTGTGCACCGACAGAAATGCTAGAGAGGTTAATTTTTATGTTTGTTTTCTCACTCAACATTTATCTCTCATTCCAGACTTCCTGATTGTTTTCACCTGGCATCCTTTCTGTGTCTCCTGTGCTCATCAGCGTCAGTCCCGCCCCTGATTGTTCACACCTGTTTCTCATTGTCATGTGGTTAAATGTCCCTGTCTCCCAGTGTTCCTCGTCAGTTCGTATTGTCTCTTGCTATGGTCAGGTCTATGCTCCTTGTGCTCTTGAAAAAGTTTGATTCCTCACTACGTGAGCGCTTCCAGTTTTTGTTCTCTATTTTTGTCATCTCGGCTAGAGATTTGATAGTTACCTTTTTTGTTGTTCAATGCAGTATTTGGAAAATAAAGTATCTTACAAATACTTTACCTCTGTCTCCCGGGTCGTGCAATTGGGTCCTACATCTTAAGTGTCTGAGTTCGTAACATTACTCTGTCTCAGCGGTACCACTGAAAATGGTTTATTTTAACATGGAACAGGAAAGTAAGGTCTGCATATGAAACATGTTGTGCCTATTTAAAACAAATCCAATAGTAGGCTTACTAGCTTCTCCACGCCAAAGCAACTCAAATCTCTCACCGGCAAAATACCTCGTCAGTTAAATGTCATTTTATACTTTGTTAGTATACGATACAGTATTTATTATCATTATAGTATTACTATTTTGGCGATTAGATCAAATATAAATTAAATTTGATGCAATTTTAGTCACATTTCCATGACTTTTCCAAAACGTTGGGAAAAATATTGTTTTCCATAACTTTACCAGGGGCTGGAATTAGCATTTTGAATTTCCATGGCTTTTCCAGGTTTTTAATGACGGTAGAACCCTGACTAATACAAGTAAGTATAATGTAAAAATAAATAAAATACGTTTCATAGGAGGATGTGGAAGTATTTTCTCTCACCGTGTAATTACACAATCAAACGATCTATAATTTATCTCTGGCCTTCACTCACAAAAAAACATTTTGTTGAACTGGACACATTTTTCGAAGCTCTATTAACTGACACGCAATGACTGGGACTGATGGAAGAATCTGCGAGGAATGAACTAGGAGCAGAGAAATAATATTTTAAAAGACAGCAGCTTCATAAGAGGCCAACAAGAGTGACGGGGTGTGTCAGTGTGCTGAAGGATAGACCAGCTATCCAGGGCAGTCTCTAAAGACTTTCCATGGTGTAAAATGCTGCTGCTGGGGTACTAGTGCTGATATCATGTCTACCATCCTCTTAAAATACTCTGTCCAACAATATAAGTCTCATGAAGAAAGGTGTTTTAACACTTATTCAAAATAGTAGAGAAACATGCATTCTTGTAGGAGGGGACATTGACAGAGGATTACTCAAAAAAGTACACAGTAAAAGTACTTCATAGTATTTGTGGGTGTAGTTTCACTAGTACTGAGTCCAACAGGATCAATCTCACGAAGTAAAATTGTCTTTTTATCACTCATCAAAGATAGCAGAAAAACATGCAGTGTACTCAGGAGGGGACTCTGACAGAGGATTACTAAAAAAAGTACACAGTAAAAGTAATTCATTTTATTGTTGGTAGCAGTCAAAATAATACCGAGTCTAACCGAGCAGCTGATTTGAAAAGACAAAGTAGAGAGACGGCTGAGTGACCGCTGTGCAGAATCGCTGTATAGTTTACATCTCCTAACCATGTTGTCCATTTTAGACACAGGCTTATTATATTTACAGCCCTTAATAACATTCATTATCTGGGCTCAATGTGTGTCTTGGCCGTTTTCCTTGTGATCACTAAATTCACCTTGTTTCCCTTTGTTTATAATATTATCAACGTTCCAAGCAAACGAGTGCTTTTGTTTTGAAATCACTTCCGCGAGTTTCCTTTTACCCGCTACCTTTGTTAAAACAAATCCTACTCATTGTGCCTTTGATTAATTCTTTGCCATTTTTTGGTTTTAGTGAACCGAAAGCAAATGCACTGCATTGGAAAACGTTTGAGTTTGTCTAAATAGGTTGGGAAAACTATTAAGAACCCGTTTGATCACCTGACTGCACATGTTTTTTATCCCCATGAAACTCCTTTAGGAGCTGTTAACTTGGTGTTCATAATCGTACCAAATGAAAGGATGGCCAAGACTATCAAAATAAAACCTAATAAACCAAAGTTATTCTTTAACTACACTGTAGGAGTGCTACACCTTTTCTGTCCTTTCATCTATCTCCCTTTTCCTTCTCATGCCTCCACCATCCTTTCTATTCCTCTCACATCTCTGATCCCACACAATTATCTCCCAAATCCCTTTTCCATCTCCCTCTCTTCCCTTCAAGCTCTATTTCTCGTCATTTTATCCACCCTCGTCTCCCCCGACAGGTCCCATGGTTCTCACCCTCCTCCACCTCTCTCTGCTGCACCTCTTTCCCCCTCATCCCGTCCCAGAGGCCTCCTGATATCGGGGTCAGTGTAATCCCGCCATACGTAATCTCCTGTTTAATCCTCTCAATCTCCCACGATTAAACACAAAAAAGATGTCCGAACAAGAGCTGGAAAACACGGCCCATTGTGCAACACAGAGAACCACAGAGAAGGGTGAGGAAGAGGGGAGGGAGGTAAAAAAAACACAACCAGGTTTTATCAGTGGAGGTAAATGCTCCAATCTGAACATCAGTGCATTACAACTGTATTTGATATACAATGTTTATATGTTCTTGTACTATATATAGTATATGTCTTTATTTCTGTTGCTAGTAAATTGGTATTTTCTTTCCTTTCCAATTTATCCAGCACCTTTTATATTTGGTATCTTTGTGTGATCTATAACCTGTGTAAAAAGGTCATATGCCCCTTTCACACCAGCGCCTTTTCAGCTCCGGCTCGGAGCTAGAGCTTGAAAAGCGCCGGGTTTTCCTGTTCACACCGCAGCGGCGCCGGCTCTTAGCTCCGGAATCCGCTTCATTTCCAGCTCCAAAAAATTGTCGGTCCAAAGGCAAGAGCTTTGGAGCTAAGAGGCGACGTCAAGGCGTGCAGGAAACTAAACCCACCTCCCCTGAACATGGGTCGACTGTCATGCCTGCCTACAAGCAGTAGTGCCTATAAACACACTTTATAAAGTCAGGCAACACTAACCAGGCTTCGTGTGATTCTGTTTATTTGTGCCTTACTTTGACCATCCGTTCACTGTTATCGATCATTGTGGAGAGAGGCAGACGTGTTGTTTTGTATTATTGCAGCTATCGGATGCAAGTAGTCAGTTTAGCTTCGGTTGCTATGCCAACATCACCCGTTTTATACCAGAGAAACTTTCATAACAGCGTTGTGATACACAGCGTCAATTCAGACTGACACACATTCACTTAGGCTAAGGGGAACTGGGGATATGCATCAGCTGCTTGTGTGAGTCGGACAGTGAATACTTTAGAGCGGCCGCTGCAGTGTGAGCTAACCGGGAGCTAACGGGAGAATAAACTCCCGTGGAAGAGCAGCACTGCAGCGGTCGGTAAATGCTGCAGAAACACATTCATAAACAATGAACCACGGCACTCTGGAGCAAAGTATAAGGTTGGAGAAGTCGTTATTCAATTTATTCTGGCTTCGTGTGATTAAAAGCAACACGATCATCGACCCGACGCAGTTGTTGTTGTTGTGAGCGCCGTAATGGCTGCCGTTGGGGAGCAAATCAGCGATGTAAACGGTGACGTCATGACGCAGCAGAGGCAGCTCTGGGGCGCCAGTGGGCGGTGTGCACAGAGCGGGAGCTGAAAAGGGAAACCGGAGCTGAACCAGAAAAGCAAACTGAAAAGCGCTGGTGTGAAAGCCGCAATAGAGTATTCATACTTTTAAGGGCAAACTCATATATATATATATATATATATAAATAAATATATATATATATATGAGTTTGCCCTTATATATAAATAAATATATATATATGATGTGTTCTTTTTAATCACAAAGCTATGTGTTGCTCCGATTATTACCTGGGAAAGGGGAGAAAGTATCGTTTTTATTTTTAAATTGTCTACAGTATGTGTTTGGTTCCTGAAGCTCTGTGAGTTACCTTTGTGTATGAAAAGTGCTGTATGAATACAGTTTGATTTCATTTGACATCTCATCTCTGCCTGTTTCCCAGTAATAGAGACTATTTGAGTGTGAATATTTGTATTGGGGCAACAGGAGGTCAGCTGAGGTAGCCTAATGTGATCGAGTGGGAAGCAGCCTGTCTGTATTCCAGGGAGGACAACAGTGTGCCTGGAGGTTAACAATGCAGAGATCTTCACCATCACTCACTACTCTTTCATCCCTCTATCCTCTAACCCCCCCCCCCCCCCGGCAGCAGGAATCAGTTCATCACGACACTCTGTACAACATCTTTACCATTCTTTGTTTAAAAGACCTCTGCGTTGTAAAAACAAATACCCTCGGTGCACAGACAGAATGGAAATCTTGCCAAATATCGTCCTTGAAGAATCAAAAGGGGGGGGGGTAAACTGTTTGATGCAGACAGAGAAAGCTCCCCAATGTGAGGGCCTTCTGTCACCCCACAGGTGAAAACAAGGTCATTAAACTGCATGAAAACACACATACTGTCACACACAGTTAGACTCAGCTGCTGTGTGTGCAGGCGTGTCTCTTTGCCAGCACTGTGAACCCTAAAAGTTTTGTATTAGTAATGTACAGTCCCCAGCACATAGCAACTGCCGGATGCTAACTCACATATGTTGGGCAATTTGCATAATTAGCAGAAGTAGCAACCCAGTCTCACGGCATTTCGCGTTCACCAACACGATTTTTAATCTATTGATTCGTGTTCACCATCACGATTTGCCCCTTTTTTTCGTGTTGCACATCACGATTTTAAAAGCAATGTATTTCTACTGGTAACGTGTTTCGTGCCTGCAGGCTGCAGCACGTCTTTTTCTCCGGTCGGGTCGTGGAAGACCGGAAGCTGTGTGGTTCATAAAAACATGTTCTTACTCAATATCAAGCCACAGTTATTGCTTTTATTTTAAATCGTATAATTTCGGACTTTTGTTGTCGTCTGTGAGGAAAATAAATGGGGCTCAGAGCCTCAGGATACTGAAATCTGTAAATCTTGTTTTCCTTCTAATTTGTTGTTCTTTTCAAAATAACACACTTTTATTTACTCACCAATAACACTCAATTATCCTTGCTTTTATTTATTGGTTTAATTCCATAATCTCGGGCTTTTTTGGCGTCCGTCAGGAACTGAATTTCAAAATAAATATAACCGGAAACAGACGTAGGCATTTCGAGCGATTACCCAAGATCCTCAGCTATGGTTTTAAGCTCGTTGATTGGATGTGTTAGCTGCAATGCATGCTGGGATTTGGTGTTTATATTATATGAAATCCGGAAAACATTTTAAAAGTATAAAATAATACCTAATTCCGAGTGCTCTTGCTTTTCTCTTTGAAAGTCATCACATAACGGCATTGTAACACACGGTTCGGCTGCATTACATATTACAGATCTGCCGTAGAACTTTCTTTATTTATAGTGCCCTGATGAGAAGACCTTTGGAAAAACTGGAAGAAATGGCGCCGAAACTGAATACTTGACGTGGATCATAAATATATCAACAATTAAACAACATCTTCAATTTCTCTTCACACAATACGTCTCCTTGCAGTATCTACACTAATTCGGCTGACTTTTATATTTGATCTAATTCATAGATAGGTTATATTTACACCATAACGGTGCACAGCTGATAGAAAAGGACTGTAGTTTTCAAAGATATTACTGATTTTCTTTGAATGTAAGAATGTAAATACTGAGTCTGAAATAGTATAGCAATATGCTGTAAAATGATGTGAAAGCATGCATAAAACTATACATCTTCAGATGTTGTACATACACACTAATAATACAAAGTTATTATGGCTGTGTGCACCTCGTGTGTACCTCCTAGTGGTTAAAGCACGTTATTGAATTATTGTTTTATGTGTTATATATTTGATTAAAAAAATATTAAGAGTACATACTTTCATAGGGGGAAAGTATAAATATAGAATATAAAAAATCAAGAAGATACTATAAGTTATCTCTACAATAAAACAGTTTAGTGCAGGATGTACACAGATATTAATAGGAGGAGGTGCAAAACAGAAAAACGGATTAACCTTTATTTAAACATTACATATTAAATATTAAGCCTGACAAAGTAATTAACGTCTAATATATTGCTTTCCTGCAATGTTAACTATGTTGAAGCACTTATTTTAACTGATATTATACACATTAATTATACTCTTATGTATGTAGATAGAATAAGAAATGTGCAGAATATGACAGTTTAATGGTGGAGGTACACACATATTGATAGATGTCTTGTTGTTGAGGAACCTGTGACCCAAGTTTTTCATTCATTGCATAACTACACCGTAGTTGTGTATGATATGTCAATAAACCTTTGAAAATCTTGAAAGGGATGTGCAAAATAGCCATAATATACAGTCTTTAATTAACTATTAGTAGAGAATAACGAGTAATGAATATACTTTATTACTTGTTTCCATTCATGTCAATTGCAGATACATGTTTAGTCTTCTCAAGCACCAACTATCAAATATCTCTCCTGATTGTTGGCACTTGACAATCACCTTACCTGAATTTTACTCAGGTGTAACTAAAGTCTGATTTAAGGGTTGTTTATATATTTCACATAATTAATCAGAATCTGCAAAGTAACTCAAATAAATGCAGTGGAGTAAACATACCAGGTTAACCTCTGAATTGTAGTAGAGTAGAATTACAAAGTAGCAATGAGCTGTCATGTGGGTATACGACATTAATATAATGCTGCGCATTATGGACACAAGTGATTTTCACCCATTTATTAATTATATGTTTTACATTTGATAACACCAATGTGTTTAACAATGGCAACTTCTAATTGTGGGAAAAACGAAAACGTTCAGTAGAGACGTCCCATAGAACATTTTGCGAAACACAATAGCCAGCATGTGTAGTTCGGGGGGGTGTTCGATTCCAGTTTTGGATAGACTGGCGTGGTTTCGTTCCATTTCACACAGCTGTTTGACGCTCTGCGTAACCTTACGGGAACTGTAGTCCTAAATGATAGCTGGGGATTATGGGTAGTGTAGTGTCTTTGGCCATCCTAAACTCAGAAATGTTGACAATCGCAATGATGCTCGAAATGTCCCTTACAGGCCTACGTCTGTTTCCGGTTATTTTTATTTTGAAATTCAGTTCCTGACGGACACCAAAAAAGCCCGAGATTATGGAATTAAACCAATAAATAAAAGCAAGGATAATTGAGTGTGTTATTTTGAAAAGAATAACAAATTAGAAGGAAAAAAATATTTAAAAATACAGATTTCAGTATCCTGAGGCTCTGAGCCCCATTTATTTTCCTCACAGACGGCAACAAAAGTCCGAAATTATACGATTTAAAATAAAAGCAATAATTGTGGCTTGATATTGAGTAAGAACATGTTTTTATGAACCACACAGCTTCCGGTCTTCCACGACCCGACCGGAGAAAAAGACGTGCTGCAGCCTGCAGGCACGAAACACGTTACCAGTAGAAATACATTGCTTTTAAAATCGTCCTGTGCAACACGAAAAAAAGGGGCAAATCGTGATGGTGAACACGAATCAATAGATTAAAAATCGTGTTGGTGAACACGAAATGCCGTGAGACTGGGTTGGAAGTAGCGTTAATGGCAATATGGTTTTAACCAGAAAGTGTCTATATTTGTATCCTCCATGTGCTGATTTTGACTACCATGCTGCGACATTTGGATATAGAGCGCACAAGATGACAATTATTACCTCTACTGAGGACAATTTGTTTTCAAATAGATAAGCAATCTGTCCAATTCAAATGATCCAGAGTCCTCTAAAACTTCAAAACTGACACCAAATTCATCAAAATCAGTCCACAGAGTACACAAATGACCATGTTCTGTTTAAAACGGCCTTGTTGGATCCTGAAAATGTCCGAAATGCATTCAGCATCCTAAATAACCTCCAAAACCACTCCAAAACGGTCCAAATCGGCAAAGCCATTTTGTAACTATTGTTAACATAGGTAATTATTGCTATTTACGCACTTTATGAAAATTTAGCAAAAGACCCAACATATGCAAATTAGCATCCGGTTGTTTCTATGTGCTGGGGACTCGTACTACATATAATATCATAAAAACGTTGTGGAACTCAACATTTCCGGGTCGACAATAGGACCAAGAAATGTCTGGATTCCCGGATGACGGTAAGGACGAGGCAGCTGTGAGAGGAAAATGGCCCCTGTGATTGGCCCACATGTGAATTCTCACCACCCCATTGTGCAGAGAGGTGACCCCTCTGGCTCCGGATTCAAGCAGCTGCTCTGAAATGTGTGCCTTCAACCATACAGTCTATGCCTCCAACACCAAAACAAATTATATGAGAAGAATTTGTTCTGCTTATCAGAACCAGAAATCCTTTTTCTGTTCCAAATTAGGAAGTTTACTGTGCACCAGTAAAGAGGGCACTGCAGATTAAACCAGAACTTAATTGAGTAGAACAATTAGCTGATCCCCTGGGGGCTGCTAACACTTTCATGTTTGCAATGGTGGCAGCAGCAATGTTTCCTTCGAATTCCATTTGCTCCTTTTTCCTCCTCAACTCCTGCTCCTGTGCTTCCAGGACCTGTTTGTCCTTTAGGAGTTTTTAGAGTACTTTCATGGCTGCCACTTCGGCCTCAGCTTTTATGCGTGCAGATGCGGTGCTGGAAACTCTTGAACTTGAGCTTTGCCTACTTTTTCTGCTACCAATGTTTGATATGCTGTCACCAGGTTGTACAGTTGCAAGAAACAGTATGTGAACCCTTTGGAATGACCTGGATTTCTGCATAAATTGGTCATAAAATGTGTTCTGATCTTCGTCTAAGTCACAACAATAGACAAACACAGTCTGCTTAAACTAATACCACACAAACAATGATGTGTTCATGTTTTTATTGAACACACCATGTAAACATTCACAGTGCAGGGTGGAACAAGTATGTGAACCCCGAGGCTAAAGACTTCTTCAAGAGCTAATTGGTGTCAGGAGTCAGCCAACCTGGAGTCCAATCAATGAGACGAGATTGGAGCTGTTGGTTAAAGCATAATAAACATAATAACTGATTCATGTGCTGTTTTTGCATTTTCATATTGATGAATTAATTTGTCCAGTTTGAGTTTAACATCTTTTGCATTTTCATCATTTTTCATTAGATGTTTGATGTCCTGTGTGCGTCCTTTAATCTTCTGCACGTTTGACTGACATTCTTTTTGTAGTTGTTCGATTTTGCAAGCCAAGGCTTTACTAGTAAGCTTGACAGTCCTTTTTTCCATTCCATCGTTTGTGTCACTCATATTGGATGCAATATGTGTGGTGCCTTTATCATTCAAAGTAACACGACAGTGTTCACTGGTATGAAACTTAAACCAGCGGGGCCCGGCCGCCACAGAAAAACAAACAATTCGAAAACTTCCGCCGATCACGGCATAACAAGCACACACAACCGCCGCTCACAGCACAACACATAACAAAACTTCCGCCGATCGCGGCATTATAAACACACAATTCAACACTTCCGCCGATCACGGCATAACAAGCGCACACAACAAAAGCCAAAGTCCCCAATGGACAAACGGTCACGCTTCCCAAACTGTGTCCAGCAAAAATACACAAGAAAGGAAATAATCGTGCCTACCGCTTTTAGCTTGTTGTGCGCTGCAGTCAATGAGTGTCCATCAGCAGGGCCGGACTGGGACAATAATACCTCATTCACACCAACGGTGACAGCCCTCTAAATCTACTACCCAAAAATAAACATAAGGACATGGGTTACTATCTAAAAAAAATTGCATTTATTGCATCTATTTAGGAACCTATGAGAACATATTTTAAGTGGGGTTGGACCTCAAATCCTATAGGGGGGTCCGGGGGCATGCTCCCCCGGTAAGATTTCTTTTTTTAAATGTTGGATTTAAATGCATCAATCTGGTGCACTTTGAGGGGGAAATAAAGAGACTAGACCCATATGAAACAGAACTGTATACATTTAAATAATCATAAAATCATACAAACATGGCAATAACCAATAACATCCCATATCCAATATGAAAAAACATTGAAACTTGTTTATTTATTTGTTTTTGGTTCATTTATTGTTGTGAGTGTGTCTGTGCTCCTGAACCAGCCTCACCTGTCTCCCTCCTCTCCCTCCTGCTCCTCTTTGAGGCAGAAGCAAAGACTAGTTTTAGCTCTCAACAAGTTTTAATAGTTTATCTTACCTTTTTTCACCTAGTTAACGTTTTTATTTTTTTATTATTCATGCATATTTTACTAATCACTCCTCCCTCAAATGGAAATATGTGTTTACATAAATGGTGACCAAACCGTTTGAGACCCACTGAGATAACTTAGACTAAGTTAACTATCTAAACCAGGGGTGCCCAACCTTTTTTTAACCGAGAGCTACTTTTAAAGTTGCCAGTCTGCCAAGATCTACCAGTCCAAATAGAGAGGCGTAGCCATTACTGACAGCCTACTACCAGGTAAATACACACTTCTACTTGTATAAAACTGACCTTTGTACAATGAATACTTCATAAAATACTGCAGATCCTTTATCTTACCTCTTTCTAATCTACACACATACAAGTATTTAACTGAAGTTACACAACAGTGTTGTTGATACAGAGTTGGAGTTTATTCACACGTCACTACAGTGGGTCATGTTTTCAAGAAACATTGAACAGCGCTGCCACATATGACACAGGGAAAAAAGAAAAGACTCTGAACCCTTTCTTTGCCATTATATAAAAATAGTGTTGCTACAAAAGTATAAATGAGGCTTACTAATAAGACAACTCAGATCTGAAACTACACAGGAATCTGCTGCCAAAGTGTAATAAAAAATACACAATTAATAGAATCAAACCCTTTTTTTGTTGCATTTTAGTGGAGTATAAAAAGAAATGCCTTTAAAATAGGATGCAAGCAACACTAGTTTCTTAACCTGAATTGATAATAGACCAGTGGCAAACCGTCAGGGCCTTCAAGGTATTCAGAGAATACCCTGGAACACTCAGATAAAACAAACAAAACAAAAAAATCGATTTAATTATATAAATAAAATGTTTTAAAAAATGTAACATTACATTGTTACGTTGATTTGTTTGTCCTTCTCGGACATTGGTTTTGTGTTAGAAAAGAATGCAACCAATCAGATCTTGTTCTGGGTCTCTGGGTAGAATATTCTTCAACCAAGGTATTCTATATCCTTGATAGAATGCCCTGGCCGTTGCACTGAATGAGAGCGTACATTTGGACTGACAGTTTGATCAACCAATCAGATATTGATTTGTAGCCAATGGGCGTATTCTTTCAGAGTTTCCCTCGGTTCCAGGGTACTCTCGAAGGCCCGGGGCTGAAGTCGAATAGTCCATTTAGCTTAGGAACCTTCCTAACGGAGTGAAATGACCCGGAAGTCCCTCAGTGGCAGCCATGATAAGTGCCGTTTGAATTCTCTGGGTCAGGGGTCTTCAACATTTTTCAGACCAGGGACCAAACTGGACCCCCCTACTACTGTATATGTATGGCATACAATTGTGTTTTATATTAAACGGGGCCTAGTGCCGTGTATAAACATAGCTACTCTGTTATTGTACATTCAATACTAAGCTATTCAAATAATACACAGGTTAATTTGTTCATGTTTTTATTTTAAACATGTGCAAGGTACAGGGTGGCTGTGCTAATGCCATTTATAAACATACATCTTGAACACAACACAGAGCTATTAAAATAATTCACAGATTCAAGTTTTAACTTCAAACAAGTGCAAGGTACAGGGTGACCATGCCATTTATAAACATACATCTTGCACACAACACTGAGCTATTAAAATAATTCACAGATTTTAACTTTAAACATACATGTAGAAGGGACAGTGAATCCTCAAACCATCTGTGGATGGCACACGTACTCCCACATTAGTCTGACCCTGATGAGTAGCACACAGCTTATCTAACCTTGGACGGATGGAGGTTGTCAGGCAGAGGGTCATATCAGCCTCAGGCTGCAGCCTTGACCTGTATTTGTTTTTCAAGTAAGTGAGTGAGGAAAATCCACTTTCGCAAAGATAGGTTGTTGCAAAGGGCAAAAGGCTCATCATAGCTTTTCCTGCCAATTGCGGAAAGTCTTTCTGGCAAGAGATCCAGAACTGGGTGAGTGGTTTTGTGTCATATATGTGTCTTAACGTACTGTCCGTGGATAGTTCGATTAGCTGATCCTCCTCTGTCACTGTCAGGCTCAGGCATGTGCCATCTGCTGCGTTGTCTGTGAATGGAAACAGTATCCATGTCTTGTCTCTGCGCCAGGAGTCAGCCTCAGAAAAGTAGTGCCCAAATTGTCCCTCGAGCGCCTCCAAATGCGCAAGAATTGCGCGTGTTACGGGAGGCGAGAGCACAACAGAATCTCCCAGCTCATCCACTGATGGAAACATGGAAAATGTTTCCTCCCCGATGCGCTCCCTCCATCTTTTGATTTTTTTTAGAAAGCCTTCAATTTTGTCATACAGATGAATGGCATGTGTATTGGGGCCTTGCAATGAACTGTTCAGTTTGTTCAGCTCAGCGAAAACATCAGCAAGATAGGCAAGTTTGGTGACCCAAACATTGTCACTGAAAAGTGCAGCCAGCTCTGTGCGCTTTTGGAGAAGTAAAAACTCCCGAATAGACTTGCACAATTCCAACACACGTGACAACACTGTTCCACGTGAAAGCCATCAAACCTCGGAATGGTACAGTAGCGCAGTGTGTTCTTCTCCCTCAGCAGCACAGAGATTAGAGAAGAGACGCGTTTGCAATGCGCTCTTCTTGACTAGATTGACTACTTTCACTACCGAGTCCATGACATCTGCCAATTCAGCGCTCATATCTTTGACAACAAGTGACTCCCTGTGTAGCATGCAGTGCATCCAAATCACTTGCGGAGACACATCCCTTACAAGCGCGATTAGTCCACTTTTTAAACCAGCCATGGCTCTTGCACCGTCAGTGCACAGCGCAATACATTTTGTCCACGGAATGTCATTTTCTCTGAAAAAAATAACAATCACTTTGAAGATTTCAGAACTAGTTGTGCGTTGAGGGAGGCACTTACAAAGCGCACAAATGCCAGAAGCTGGGCACATCTGTTGACTCGTCTAATTGTAATGCAAATGCATCTGCCAACCTCAGCTTCTCTATCAGTTGCACCCTCACATCAGATGCCATCTCGTCTATACGGCGAGCTATGGTTGTGTCCGACACTGGAATGGTTTTCAGTTTGTTAATGTCAATATCATTCCCATACATTGTTTTACACATATTGGTTGCTGAAGGCAATATTAAATCCTTTGCAAGTGTGTATGGCTGTTTCTTCTGGGCAATCCGAAGAGCAATTTGATAAGAGCATTTCAAAGCTAGCTCACCAACTTTGGCTGATTTTCTGATCAATATCTGTTGACCTTGTGTAACCGATGTATAACTTCACTTGTTTATATTTCAGTAAAATCATTTTTGTCCATACTTTATTTGTAAAACTTGTCACTGTCACTTTAATTTTTTTGATGCTTTTATTTTGAAAAGTACGTTTAATTTTGGTACTCTTGGCACCGGCACATTTCTGCAGACTCGCGCTACTTTCTTCAGTTAGCTTCAGGCCCCACTGAGGAGAAGTAAGTGGAACGAGTGGTGTCATAAATGCAAGGCCGGATTAACCATACGGGCAACCTGGGCAAGTACCCAGGGGCCCTTGAGCAAAGAGGGCCCTCAGTGACAAGATAAAAAAAGTTTTAATTTTTGTATCTTATATTTTGCCATGTGTGACTGTAGTTTATATAATGAGCAGCGCTTCAAACAGTGTTTGGGAGCTTTCTAAAGTTTAGCTATATGCTAACATGTGGGTGTTTTCTTCCACTGAAGGTGTGAAGTTAGAAAGCTGATGAAGCCATTTCCTGCTTTAATTATTGTATTCTGTTTTGCACAGGTATGTGGGTATTATTTTTTGTAACTGTAAATTGTATTGTTTGTTTTGTAAGTGTAAATGAATGGTTATATTTGTATATATTAATTTACAAAGAAAAAACGGTTTGCCTCCAAGGATAAATGTATATCTGTTAATTGTATTATTTAGAACTCTGTTAGCTGTTAGCTTCAGGCCCCAATGAGGAGAAGTGTGAAGTTAGAAAGTTGATTAAGCCATTTCCTGCTTTAATTATTATATTCTGTTTTGCACAGAAAATAAATCCTGGTTGGCAAGAAAGAAGTCGTTTGCATTCACACAACACAACGCAGAGATCACATGTGGCGTCAAACCAGACCGGTTACACTTGGAGGGATTTGAGGCTAGCTTGGAAGTATTCAACAGGTTTGTCTTTTAAGTGGCTGTGTGTTGTCTCCAAGTGACGCTGCAGCTTCATAGATTAATTTGAAAGAACAGTAGAGCAAATGACACACATTGGAAATGCAATGCCATCTGTCTCCTTAAAGGTAAAACCAAACTTCAGATAATTATCTGCATATTTTCGGGTCTTCTCTCGTTTGCGTTTACCCTTATTAGCTGCTACATCAGCAGCAGGTTCCGCCTCGCCACTTGCATGTTCACTGGTGGTTTCTGAGGTGGATGGTATCTCTCTTGTGCTTGTGGATTTTTTTGGTCGAGTTACAAACCGATCCATTTTGATGTATGGTCTTCTCAATAATATTGCAGCGTGCGTCCTTGTGTCTGGGTACTTAGTAAACTGGGGACTGAATAGGCTCTCGGCCAATCACGGGGAACCTGACAGAGCCAGCGTGTGTCATGCGGCCTCGTGATTGGCACAGCAGCGATAGGGGCGGGTCCTCCCCTTTGTGTACAGGAGGCCTGGTGGGACAGGTCCGGGGTAGTCTCCTGCTGTGAGTGAACCGGCGCCTAGCTTGAGATAGCTACTGTGTGTAGCTGAATTGCTGACTGAAAGATAACGTCTTCTGCCTCCATTTCTCCGTTCGCTACAATATGTTGGATTCATGTTAATGTGTATTTAAAAACACAGGGGGTCCGTCGTCTTTTTATAATCAAAAAGAGAAATATGAACGTTAGTTTTTACTGAAGTTATCAAATAAAGTCAACATTTCAGTCTTTACTGAGCTGTGTGGGGTTTGTTCAACTTTTAAAAGATGTTTGAATGGTGATATACACAGTGAAAGATGTTAAGGACTAACGTTAATAATAAATACATTTGTATTTATTTTAAGATCTTTAGTTCATACAATAATACGTATTGGGATGTATTAATCTGGACCGGAGGGAGAGGGTGACGACGAGCATAAGTTTGATTGATTGATTGATTGATTGATTGATTGATTGATTGATTGATTGATTGAAAAGTTTATTAACAGCTTGTATATTGGGTACAGTACAGTACAGCTAAAAAAATACAATTGTTAAGGGGATGCAGACCAGAGAAAGACTTTCGTCTTGTTTACATCAGGGTCCCCCATTTCCAATTCATCATATCATTTAAGACATATAAGACATATTTGACATACAGATGGCTTATTTACAATTTACATACAGGTGGTTTTTTACATACAGATTGCTTATTTACAATTTTCATTTTAGATTTCGTTCTAATACATCCTAACCGGGTCCAGGTAGGACCGCATCCAGCTCACCGATAGTTTATCAAAACCAAATGCTTTTAGCTTGTCAATCAGAATGGGGTGATTGACAGTGTCGAAAGCCTTTTGTAGGTCCAGCATCACCATGCCGCAGTACTTGCCCTCGTCCACCTCTTGTTTGATGTGGTCGCTCAAATAAAGAAGGCATGTGTCAGTGGAGTGGGATGTTCTAAAGCCAGATTGAAATTCATAGATTAGTTTATTTTCCGCGAGGTACTTTTCGACCTGTTCATATACTATTTTTTCCATGACTTTCGAGATGGAGGTAAGTATAGAAACAGGGCGGTAGTTGCCTGGGTCCAATTTGCTGCCCTTTTTGTGCAGGGGGGTTACTCTTGCAATTTTGAAGTCTTTGGGTACTTTTCCCTGTTTTATGGAGAAGTTAATTATGTGAGCTATGACTGGTGAGATGGCGGTTGCTGTGTCTCTGAGGAATTTGGAGGGGATATTGTCATGGCCAGTGGCCTTGTTAGGTTGGAGGGCGCTCAGTTTAATGAGTACCTCTGCTGTTGTTACCCTTGCTAGACTGAAATCATCTTTGCGTACCCCTAGGTTTTTGTAGTAGGTCATGATGTGATCTACTCCAAAAAGCCCTGAGTGGGAGGGTAATTTATTTACAAGAGTTGTGGCTATGTTTGTGAAAAAAATGTTCAAGTACTTGGCCACATCCAGTTTGTCTGTGATGAGCCTGTTATCTGTCTTTATGTTTAAGTTCGAAAATCTCGCTTTGAGTTTTTTACTGCAGCCAAGCTGGTTATTGAATAATTTCCAAAGTTCACGGGGTTTATTTTTGTTTTCCTCAGTTTTGACATTGATGAAATTCTTTTTGGCAGTTTTGATCATGGAGCTTACATCATTTCTTTCAATTTTTAGTTCAGTCACGTGGGCCTGGAGTTCACTGCTCGTGCTTTTGGAAAGCATTGTCTGACTTTTTTGAAACTCAGAGCATTTTTTGTCTCTGGTTTTCATGGCGGTCAGTATGCCGGAGTGCATCCACGGCTCAGCGCGATTTTTTTATCCTGGTTGTTCTTAGGGGGGGCCAAATCATTGAGTATTGCAGAGAATTTGATTTTGAAACCAAGCCATGTTTCTTCAACTTGTGTACCACTGAGCTCATCTGACCAGTCCAGGCTCTCCAATTCTAGGTTAAAGGCCTCGCTAGAGTAGTTTTTGAGGTCTCTAGATATGACTGTTTTGTGACAGCCGGCCCTTTGTTTTAGCTTTTTGCGGGTACAGAATATCATATAATGATCACTTAAACCGCATGCTATAACCCCTTTACTGGAGATCCTGGACTTGTCAGAGGTCCGAATGAGATCAATGTGTTGTTTCACATACTCGGGTGGGTTGGGTGATTAGCTAGCTGAAGCCGTGCAGATCACAAATCCTACTGAAGGACTTGAAGACGGACATGTCTTTACGTTGCATATCCGTGTTCCAGTCTCCAACAATAATTGTCTCTACATCCCCCACACCAGCCAAACACCCATCTAATGTGGTCTATAGATTGTCCCGACTATTACAGATTTAGCATTGTCAAAAATAATTTCAACCCACACAGATTCAATATTTTCATGATGCAGGTCAGTACGGTTTTTGAAATCGGTGTCTTTATGTATGTACATGCAGACACCACCTCCATTCACTTTCCTTTTTTATTTCAATTCCAACTTTGGTCATGAAGAATATGTTTCTCTGTTGTCCACGTTCATAAAGCATAAAACAACAGTATCAGAGCACGGTGCAGAGTCTCTAGGGTTAGAATGTAGGAATGGCAATTGCAACAGGTGAAGATGAAGTTGTTGCGGAATTGTTGTCAGTACCCTTTTCAAGACCACAAATCAGTGAAAAGACGGACATTATAACCGGGGGGGGGGGGTGTGTCTACAGAAGGTCCAGTTGTGATAGACATGGTTCGCCACTGTAATAGACTATAATACATTTAAACAGAACAGATCTTAATGTTTGCATTCTTATACCATTTTGTACAATAATTATAATGAATAAGTTTAAACAAACTAAAACTTACAGCTGATTAATAACGGTATCTAACTTGAGTTTTTATTATATCAAAAACCTGTTGAAATGCTACTGTTATTTTGACTGTCCCCCAAAAGCGTCCAGGAATGCTTCTTTCACAACTTCGCCGTCTTTGAAAGACTTCATGTGTTTCGCAAGAACGTGACGGACACGATAAGATGCTATGGTAGCAGCCTTGCTCTTGTTGTTGGGCCTGGTGAAAATGGACTGCTGTGCATTTAGCTGTCCTTTCAGGTCCCTCACCTTTTGGGAGCGTAGGGCAGAATTAGGAGGGAATTCCGTTGTCAGTAACATGTGCTCGGGCTACCAGATCTGCTCGGGGTTCGTCGCTTACCAATGACGTCACGCGTTGTGATTGGCTATACGGTAATCGCACGCTGATTGGTGTAACTAGGGGGCGCTGACTAGCGTATACCGGGGGTCTGATCAGGACTCGAGCTTAAGGACGTCCCGTCGTCGAAAAAAATAGTGTCGGGGAGGATAAAAAGTAATTTTGGGACGAATTTGGGACGAGAATTAAAATAAAAATACCCTGCTAACTCAAAACGGCGATGAAAATGAAAACGACTGCACGTTTTGTGTAGCACACAGTTATTAAACCTCCTTGTCAACATAAACACACACGCACAAAACATTTAGAAACCCGCGAATACACACATGTAGCTACAGCTGTGCCCGCAAATTTGCGGGTCTAGCTATGTACTGAGTGTGTGTATTTCGCGGGTTGAGTGATGTACAATGGCATCCCGTGGAGGAATTCTGAAATGTTTTACCATTACATCACAAAAACGCACAGCAGAACCAGACCCTGGAGCGCCGGCCTCTTTATTTACTTACTCCTCTTCATCCCCTATGGGTAATAAGGCTGAGAAGAGAACCCTCGGCTCCATCGTATTTAGTCCTTAGCAATATGCTGCGCCTCTCCCCATGTAGGGATGGGTACAGAGCCCCGGTATTAAACGGACCCCGGGCCGGAATTATTAAAGACAGTGGTAATGTTAAGCTCCGACGTTATCGGACTTTTTATCGGTACAGGAGACATTTAAAAAATATATGTCATATGTATTATTGCTACATACACATTATATCGCAGTTTTAGTTTCACCAACTCCGTTTCTAATATGTAATAAGACTACAACATGCGTCTATGATGTATTTTCGAGCTTTCCAATCCAGACGAGATCTCTCTCTCCAGTCTGTGTGCGAGGGGGCTGGGCAGTTTGTAAAGGTTTCCTGACTGTGTTACAGACAGTCATCCTGGTTAGCGGTTACTCTGGGTTCTGTCTTCAGGACACAGTGTTGGATTTTTTTTGTTAATTGGATGGGACTTGATCGGATTCAATATTAGAGTCATTTTCTCGTTTTTTGTGTTTGTTTAAATATATTTGGCCTTTGTTTATGTGATTGAATGATTTACTCAAATAAAAAGGTTAATGAATTATCATCTAATGATTTGTATGATGTTTTATTTATGTTAAAGGTCACTTTGAATGATTTTAACTAATGATAATGTAGAAAAACTAACATTTTAAATTCGGGACGGTCCACATTAATTTCGGGACGGCTTAGATTGTATTTCGGGACGGTTCCGGGAGGATGGGGAAAAAATGTAGTCGAGAGCCCTGGGTCTGATCAAAGACGAATGAGTATAGGTAGAGAGAGAGAGAGAGAAGGAGAAGAATAAGATAAATCGGGGTTGTTAAAATGGTGACCGAGGCTTCTGCTATGTACTTCTCACAGGAAAAGAGGGATGGAGGGATCAGAGCTCAGGAGACTAGCAGGAGACTGATGTCCAAGAATGAGTCAAAGCAGGACTTGTGCAACCTGGCAAAGTTCAAGAAGTCAGAAGATTGCTCTTTGTAATCTTATCCAGTTATATATATGCAGTTCACCTGTTAATACATATTTAAAAAGGATTTGGCTTTGTCAATATAAATAATTTCCCTTATATCTTTTACTATCTTATATAGAGGTTTGAAAGGGAAAAATTGCCAATTTAGAAATACAAAACGATGTAGGTTAGAGATGAGTTAAATAAGCTCATATTTGATTTTTTTAGTTTAGTATGGGGAACACCACACTTTATTTTCCATCACATTTTACAGCAAAGCAGGATGATCTACACGCTACACAAGCTAGAATGACAACACAACACAGGTGCACTCACTAACTCGTCCGTGGTGCAACACACACTATATAACCCATGAATTGTGTCCCGTAAATGTCACCAGTGTAAACATAATTATGTAAATAACCCAATTTGTGTTCTGTGAAACGGAAAAGGATATTACATTGTTTTTGTTACTTTCGTTGCAGTGTCTTAAATGTAATTTAGGTTAACTTCCTGTTTTATTTAGAATTATTATTATTACCTCTTGGGTTGCTGTACAGCCAATGAGTGACGTCATTGGTAAGCATAACAGACCCCGAACACATATGGTAGGCCGAGCACATATGGTACTGACAACGTCTCGTAGAGTTTGTGCACTGTTTTGAAATGCCGCTCCTAAATTACCCTTCTTCAATGAAGCCACGCTCGCATTGCAGATGAGACAGATGGACTTTGAATTGGAATAGATAACAAAATAATCATCCTCCCATGCGGAGTGAAAATTATATATTTTGGGCTTTTTTGCTTCTGCCATAATTGTGGTCTTGTGTGTGTGCGGACTGTCACTCCTGTTGTCACGGACAACGTCAGCAAACTAGTGCCCACTGCCCACCAGCCACGCCCCGACACATGGGGTCACGCCGGCCAATCACAAAGCTTTGATGCGTTCAAGTGCATTATTCTGGCACAGGAAGATGATGTTATAGGACATTAACGATAAAACAGAATATTGTTGTTCTATTTTTAGACACATTTCACGATCGACTGGTTGGGCACCCCTGGAGTAGACTAACATAATAAAGATGGACGCATGAAGCTATTGAAATTAAATTCACACTTCTAAGGTAAGAAATAAGCAGCCTTATGAAAGTGAATAAATATAAGCAGCAGCCAATGCAGAAGTGCCTTAAACTTTCCTCTAATATCCATCAATAACGATTTGTATCCAATATGCATAAACAGCTAAACTGTTTATACGCAGCCCTCACAAACCACACACGGTCAGATAGCTTATCTAACAGTTAGAACATACATATACGAGACACAACCTTTATAGTCAGAAAAAAGTGTGATTAGTTTCTGATATTTTTCACATATGATATTATGAATACTGTGGGCCAACATACCTTAGTGTGATTATAAGTGCATGTGAGTGAATATTGGCATGCAAATTCGTTTTTATACGTCCTATTTATTGTCTCAATGCACTCATACATCTTAAGAAAGTTATCAAAAACATCTTAAGAAGGTTATCAAAAACATTTCAAGAAGGTTATCACCAAACATTTCAAGAATGTTTTTAAAGAACGTTATCCTACCTTTCAGAAGAACATTCTGGGAACCAAACTAAAACGTCCCGCTGAAAACGTTTTAAGAATAGTAGGGCATAATGTTCTAACAAGGTTATCAAAAACATCTTAAGAAGGTTATCAAAAACATTTTAAGAAGGTTATCACCAAACATTTCAAGAATGTTTTTAAAGAAAATTATCCTACCTTTCAGAATAACATTCTGGGAACCAAAATAAAACATCCCGCTGAAAACATTCCTAGAACAATAAATGGTAACATTCTCAGAATTTTTTGACAAAAAGTAGTTTTTTTGCATTTATTATTTATTACATTATATAAAACTGTTAACCTCTAATCAGAAACAAAGAACTCCTATAAGGAGAATTACAAATAATACACAGGCCTACTTTAAAAATAGTCCTCTGCACATTTGAAGGAAAACATTATTTTTTTTTAAATGGGCCCACTTTGCTACCTGACGATATGAGCCATTTTTACCGAAACAAAACACAAGTCTCACAAGAAGCGTAAGCATTAGCCCTTAGTGAAAACAGGCTGATACTACTTCCGGTGCTAACTAGCAAAGACGATCTTTAAAACTTAATATGTTCCGCACAACCTACATATCATCTGAAAGCTGATACTCCACAGATTATGTTGATATAAGTACCATCACTGTAGGACATGAACTCATTGAGCTAGCAGCCAGAACAGAGCAAGAAAACAACAACAGTGTATTTTTTTCTTCAAAACCTTTTTGTCTCTGGGTCGTGCATTTGACTAATGTGTAAAGTAACTGATTGTACGGAACCCATTCAAGTAACAATTGATAATAATCATGTAGAAATAATGCAGTTTCATCTATTCAATTCAGCACAACATCCACTGATTTTGGGGTTTCCTTGGCTAAAGACACATAACCCACAGATTGAATGGGGTTCAGGACAAATTAAGGGATGGGGAGGGAATTGTGAACAGTCCTGTAGAATCCCACAAACCGTTGCAGTTTCGGTTAGAAGCTCAGATTTTCCTGACCTTTCCAAGGTCCCCTCATGCTACCATGACCTTAAGGAGGTTTTTAATAAAACCAAAGCTCTGTCACTGCCCCCTCATCGTCCTTTTGACTTTGCCATCGACCTGCTGCCTGGCGCACCCATCCCTAGGGGGCGCTTATACTCTATCTCGGGACCGGAGCGTGCGGCCATGGACGATTACATCTCCTCCTCGTTGAAAACGGGGATAATCCGTCCCTCTTCGTCACCTGCTGGTGCAGGATTCTTCTTTGTGAGTAAGAAGGATGGGTCGCTCAGGCCATGCATTGACTACAGCCCATTGAACAAAATAACTGTTAAGAACCGCCACCCACTCCCGCTGATGTCTTCAGCATTTGAACTGCTTCAAACAGCTAAAGTTTTTACCAAACTCGATCTTAGGAATGCTTACCACCTCGTCAGGATTAGAGAGGGAGACGAGTGGAAAACGGGGTTCAACACCCCAAGCGGACATTATGAATCGGGTCATGCCTTTTGGACTATGTAATGCTCCTGCTGTATTTCAGGCCATGGTAAATGACATTTTGAGAGAGTATTTGAATGTTTCTGTTTTCGTGTATCTGGATGATATTTTGATTTTCTCCCCAGATAGTCAGTTTCATGTCATGCATGTCCGCCAAGTTCTCCAGAAGCTTCTTGAGAATCAGTTGTATGTGAAAGCTGAAAAGTGCGACTTCCATGCAACCACTGTCTCCTTTCTGGGCTATATTGTCACCGCTAATCAGGTGCAGATGGATCCATCCAAGGTCAGTGCGGTGGCCAACTGGCCCACTCTTGATAGCAGCAAAAAGGTTCAGCAATTCCTGGGGTTTGCCAACTTTTATCGGAAGTTTATACGCAACTTCAGTTCTGTAGCCGCACCTTTGCATGCTCTCACCTCCTCTAAAGTCTCCTTTCAGTGGACCTCCCAGGCCGAGTCCGCCTTCCAATGCCTCAAGAAGAGATTCACCACGGCACCTGTACTCACTGTTCCGGATCCCCAGAGACAGTTTGTGGTTGAGGTTGACGCATCCAACGAGGGCATCGGGGCTGTGTTGTCCCAGAGATCCTCCGAGGATAACAGGATGCACCCCTGTGCCTATCTATCGCGTAAGTTGACCTCAGCTGAAAAAAATTATGATGTGGGGAACAAGGAGTTACTAGCTGTCAAAGCAGCTTTGGAGGAGTGGAGACACTGGCTAGAAGGGGCGGAGCAACCATTTCTTGTTTGGACTGACCACAAGAATTTAGAATATGTTAGGAAAGCCAAGCGACTAAATTCACGTCAGGCCCGGTGGACGCTGTTCTTCAGCAGATTTAACTTCATATTGTCTTTTCGGCCCGGTACACAAAACCGTAAGCCAGACACACTGTCTCGTCTCTTTGAGCCTGAACATAATGCCAAGGAACCAGTATCAATCCTTCCACTGAACTGTGTGGTTGGGTCGCTAACATGGCAGATAGAAACAGATGTGAAGCAGGCGAATGTTGTGAGCCCAGCACCCAGCGAGTGTCCAGGCAACCGCTTGTTTGTCCCTGTGTCTTTACGCTCTCAGGTAATCCACTGGGCTCACACGTCCAAGTTCACATGCCATCCGGGCGTCCGACGAACAATGTTTGCCATAAAGCAGCGGTTCTGGTGGCCGGCCATGAAAAAAGAGGTCTCCGAGTACGTGGCGGCCTGTCCAGTGTCGCACATCTCCATGGACTTTGTGACTGGACTACCGCCCTCCAAAGGTAACACTACAGTCCTGACGGTGGTAGACCGTTTCTCAAAGATGGCACATTTCATTCCTCTGCTCAAACTTCCCTCTGCCAAGAAGACGGCAGAGGTCATGTTAACTCACGTGTTCAGAATCCATGGTTTCCCCAGTGACATAGTTTCCGACAGAGGAACAGTTCATTTCCAACTTCTGGAAGGAGTTTTGCCAGCTCCTCGGCGCCACAGTCAGCTTATCTTCCGGTTACCACCCGCAGTCCAACGGTCAGACAGAGCGCCTGAACCAAGACCTCGAAACATGCCTCAGGTGCCTCGTGTCCCAGAAGCAGACCACTTGGAGCGATCACCTTACCTGGATAGAGTATGCCCACAACACTCTCCCCTCGGCTGCCACGGGTCTTTCCCCTTTCCAGTGTGCTAATGGATACCAGCCTCCTCTCTTCCCTGCTAATGAGGAAGAAGTCAAGGTTCCATCCGCGCATGCCATGGTCCGACGCTGTCGGCGGGTTTGGGCCGGTACTCGGCAGGCGCTACTCCGGACCTCGACCCGGATGAAGTTAGCGGCGGATCGCCACCGGCGTGCGGCTCCCCTCTACAGGGCGGGCCAGAAAGTCTGGCTCTCCACCAAGGATCTACCCCTACACGTTCACTCCAAGAAGTTGGCACCGAGGTTTGTGGGTCCTTTCCCAATTTCAAGAGTCATTAACCCTGTCTCTGTGCGCCTCAAACTCCCCAGATCTTTGAGGGTCCATCCCACGTTTCACGTGAGCAAACTCAAGCCAGTTCGAGAGAGCACTCTGGTTCCCGCCTCCAAGCCCCCTCCACCACCCCGGATCATTGAAGGTGGCCTGGTGTACACAGTCAGGAGACTTCTGGCGGTTCGCAAACGGGGCCGAGGACGACAATTCTTGGTTGATTGGGAGGGTTACGGCACTGAGGAACGTTTGTGGGTCTCCTCAACGTTCATTGTGGACAAGACACTCATCAGTGACTTCTATGATCGTCACCCTGAGCAGCCTGGGCCGTCAGGAGTCAGCCCTAGAAGGGGGGGTACTGTTGTGTCCCGTCAATTATGTTAAGTTTTGTCATGTTAGTTTAGTTTATGTTCCACTTCCTGTTTTATGTTGTACTCACCTTGTCTCATTCCAGGTCCCTTTACTTCCTGCTCTGGTTCCTTTTCCCGCCATCATCAGTGTCTGCCCCGCCCCTGATTGTTTCCACCTGTGCCCACTTACCTCATGTATATATTGTCCTGTCTCCCCTTGTTAGTTGTCGGTTCGTCTTGTTCATTGCTCCAAGAAGTAAGATCTAAGCCATTGTTTAATGAAAGTCAGTGTTTTGCCTTTTACCCTCCACGAGAGCGCTTTACGTTTGTCAGTTTGTTCATTCCTCTAAAAGAGTGATTTTGTTTATTTGCAAGTAAAGACTATTTTTTCTTCAAAACCTTTTTGTCTCTGGGTCGTGCATTTGAGTCCTCCAAGCTATTGAGTCAAGGTTCCTAACACAGTGTTCTAAACCATAACAATAATTATGTCTCACGGTCACCGTTGCTGTTTTTGTTATCAAAAGTCGTGTTCAAGGGAATACAAATGCTGCTCAAAGTTAATCCAATGTCTCTTAGTCACTTTAGAATGGTTGCTGAAAATCCATCATTACATTCATGGCCGCAGAGTAGGTATAAAGTTTTTTTTAGAACACCATGTTACGAGTATGTGTGGCCCTGACCTTCAAAAGGCGCAACTCTCTTGTGAGCAAAAACCAGATAAAGCGGTAATAAAGACACATCGAAATTAGGAAGAGGGAGTTGGGCCCTGGCCCTGACCTTGGCTAAAACTGGGTGTTGCTAGGGTAGCAACGGCAGATTTCACCACGAGAGAGCAGCGAAGGTGGGGGCTCTGCTAGGAACAGTATATATGCAGGATGTATTCAGAACTCGGGGCTCTCTTCAACTGGGATCTTACACTGACGAGCTTGTCACGGTGAGAACTCAAGAAGGAGTCCAAGGCGCTTTGTGGTATAGTATCAGATTGATGTATCTTTGTTGAACTGTGTAATAAAGTGCTTATTTGAAGAAACAATCCATTGAAGTGCAAAGTCTAGTTTTGTACAGCTAACAGAGAATAGTGTCCAGGACACAATTCCTTTTCCCTCAGAACTAAGAACGGTCATCGGCGGATCCGGACGGCGACCCCGCACTGGCCATATCCAAACGATCTGCGCGGAGGACGGACCTGGTCCGGTAGACTCCAACAAGTCCGGGGCACCGGCTGTCTCACGTGCTGTTTACGCAAGCCTCTCTCTCCTTGACGTAAGTGTTTAGCGGGGTTTACTAACTCCCCCTTGATTCTATTGGCTCTAAAGTTTCAAAAAAGGTGTCAATCACCCAAATCAACCAATGGGTTCCAGAGATAGGATCCTGCGTAGTATGAATAATGCCAGCAGCGGCTGCTTTACGCACATGACATGACGTAGCACCGCCAGCCGCGCACAACACAGCACAACACAGCACAGCACAGCAACGAACACAGCTAACAGAGAACACAGAGACAACAGCAGGCAACCCTGATTATGAACTTCAGGAAAGGTATGTACTCTCTCTGTTTGTATCTATTAGTTGTGTATTTGGTGTGTAATCTATAGTAATTCCAACACTCGCAAAATACAAAATGGACGCCGCTTTGTTGTTGTAGTGTTATGTTCCGTGAGAAACATCATGTTGGTGAACGTATAAATAGATTAATTGTATTTCGTATATAAATAAAGCTGTATTGTATATGAACCCAGTATATAGTATATATATATATATGTATATATATATGTATATATATATATATATGTATATATATATATTAGGGCTGTCAAGTTAACGCGTTAATATAAAAAAAAAATTAACGCCACTAACTATGGACACTAACATTAACTATGGACAATCATGCGATTAATCGCGATTAAATATTTTAATCGACTGACAGCCCTAGTGTATATATATATATATATATATATATATTAGGGCCGTTAATAACAAGTTAACGCAAAAAATAAATTAACGCCACTAATTATTTTAACGCGATTAACGCATGTGTATTTTTTTTCCTCGGCCGCCCCGTAGTTTCAGAGCGCATCGAGTTTAAAATTCCATCTGCTGACAGCCCCGCTCCTGCCGCCCGCTTGTGGCAGACCACACTTCCACGCTCACCAGCAGGCACCGACTGGCCATCGGGAGGACCGGGAGGGTGTGTGTATGTGTGGCCCGAGCGAGCGAGAGAGAGACCTTACGTTCATTGTTGTTGTTAGCATCTGGTGCTAGCTAGCTGCGCTAACGGATATACGGAGCTGTTTAAATGAAAACAGAGGAGCGACATTTCGCCACAACTGCACCGAGCACTTGACTTGATGCAGGCAGCCAGACAGCGGGACATTGTAGGAGAAGTCAGCACAGTCATGATTGCAGCAACATGATTGCAGCGTCCAGGCAGCTCCCGTTCAAGCATATGCCTTGAGTTGCACATAGCTCCAACGATCCAACACACACACACATACACACACACACACACACCCCATTTGTATTGTATGAGAGAGGTTCCAGGTTGAATTGAGGCGAATATTTGAAATGTTCAGAGGTTGTTGTGTTTAATATTCATGAGAATATTTGTCATTGTTCAAATGATAATAAACATTAGCATAAAGCATATTTGTCCACTCATATGTTGATAAGAGTATTAAAAACTTGAAAAATATTCTCTAAGGTACATTTAGAACAGATAAAAAAGGTGCGATTAATTTGCGATTAATTGCGATTAACTATGGACAATCGTGCGATTAATCGCGATTAAATATTTTAATCGACTGAAAGCCCTAGTGTATATATATATATATATATATATATTATGGCCGTTAATAACGCGTTAACGCAAAAAAAAAATTAACGCCACTAATTATTTTAACGCGATTAACGCATGTGTATTTTTTTTCCTCGGCCGCCCCGTAGTTTCAGAGCGCATCGAGTTTAAAATACCATCTACAAGCTGATGCTGACAGCCCCGCTCCTGCCGCCCGCTTGTGGCAGACCACACTTCCACGCTCACCAGCAGGCACCGACTGGCCATCGGGAGGACCGGGAGGGTGTGTGTATGTGTGGCCCGAGCGAGCGAGAGAGAGACCTTACGTGCATTGTTGTTGTTAGCATCTGGTGCTAGCTAGCTGCGCTAATGGATATACGGAGCTGTTTAAATGAAAACAGAGGAGCGACATTTCGCCACAACTGCACCGAGCACTTGACTTGATGCAGGCAGCCAGACAGCGGGACATTGTAGGAGAAGTCAGCACAGTCATGATTGCAGCAACATGATTGCAGCGTCCAGGCAGCTCCCGTTCGAGCATATGCCTTGAGTTGCACATAGCTCCAACGATCCAACACACACACACACACACACACACACACACACACACACACACACACACACACACACACACACACACACACACACACACACACACACACACACACACACACACACACACACACACACACACACACACACACACACACACACACACACACACACACACACACACACACACACACACACACACACACCCCATTTGTATTGTATGAGAGAGGTTCCAGGTTGAATTGAGGCGAATATTTTAAATGTTCAGAGGTTGTTGTGTTTAATATTCATGAGAATATTTGTCATTGTTCAAATGATAATAAACATTAGCATAAAGCATATTTGTTCACTCATATGTTGATAAGAGTATTACAAACTTGAAAAATATTCTCTAAGGTACATTTAGAATAAATCTACTCCTGTTGGAGACAAATGTATCCTATGTTTCCTAATTTTTATTGTGTAAGTAAACCTTCCTAGAAGTGTTAGTCGGGTGATAAACATGTAAGGACTGTGTCAAAGTCCACACACACACACACACACACACACACACACACACACACACACACACACACACACACACACACACACACACACACACACACACACACACACACACACACACACACACACACACACACACACACACACACACACACACACACACACACACACACACACACACACACAATTTACATACAAATAAACAAAGGTAATTTTAAAAATATTTTTTTTTTTTATAAAAACACTTGTATTTGGATGGAATGATTACCTATAGTGATGATCAAATTATTGTTACAGTATGGTACCTGAAAAAGGTCAAATGGCACTGATGGTATAAATGTGCCAAAATGTGCCCAAAGGTCAGTCCGCCTGGACTACTTTTTGCTAAATCTGTCAAAAAAGGTCAAATTTAACTTGTTTTCCCTCAATCTCGATACAGGGTACTTATTATATGTTGTACTTTGGATTCCTAAAGCTTTTAGTCTACCTTACCATCATTCAAGGGTGGTTTTCACTATAAGTAATGTGTTTGTTTTTAGGCGGAGGTAAGAATTTACCTTTTTTCACTATGTTCCATCTGAATTTACTCTGACACAGAAACATCTATATTGATTCTGACACTTCTACATCCAACTCACAGATGTAACCTTGCTTTGATAAAAGAAATTATTCATATAACCCTTTAAGTTAGTCATTTGTTTTGGGCATAGCATTTTTGAGCCTGAAACCTGAAAAACAGGCTCAGGGCTTAAAGATCAAATGCAAAGGTTTTTTTATAATTGCCAGTAAAATCGAAATCATATAGCTACAACACTATCTAAGATATTGCAGTATTAAAATCGGAGATAATATGCGTCTGGCAATGCGCAATATTTATTTTGTTCAACCCCCAACACCAAGTCCGACGATTTATTTTCTCAGCCGCTCCTCCGCAAGATGGCGTCGTGTGACGTCAGAGTTGCCAAACAAACACACCCTGGCTTATCGCTCACAGCGGCTCCCGCCGATAGTACAACTTAGTTTCGTCTATCATGTCTGATTCTGAGTCGGAGGCCACCCAATATCTGGAGCAGTGTGCAAACTATACCACGGTCTCCGGGGGAGCCGGGATTTCTTTGTGTGGGGGGGGGGGGTAAATGTTGATCCGTGCATTAATAGCAACAGCACAGACATAGGCCTATTATAAAGAGAAAATCTGTTGCACACGGGGTGGTGCCACAGGTCTACATTTACATGAAACGTCCCGATGGATCATGTTCATGTCAACAGATTTCCCGAGCATGTATGGGCTACGCAAACTTCGATCAACTTGATTATAAATAATCCACGGACCACCAATGTAACGTCTGACTGTTTAATGAAATCAACTTAAAATGACTCAAAAACAGGCTACATTGTTTCACATAGGCTATAGCCTATTATGGCTGTAGCCTACACAGAGCCGAACACATGCGATAAGAGCAGCCAGCGGCACCAACCATGAACAATATTAATATTAATAATACAGCTATAGCACAACACAACCCTCTCACTGCCTGGAGAGACGCGACGCCACACACACACAACATGTTACGAATGGGTGAAGCAGGTAGGACTCAAATGCAGAATAACGAAAAGCGAGCTTTATTAAATAAATTAAAGCTGTGGCAAAACAAGGCAGAATCCAAAATATCCAACACCAACGAGCAGCACAAGGAACACAGACCGTGGAAAGACATGGAGGGGAAACAATGAACCGACATGGAACACAGGGGAAGACTAGACTAAATACACAGAAGGGTAATCACAGAACAAGACACAGCTGGGCATGGGAGGAGAAACACAAGGACAACAGGTGAACACAATCGGGTAATCAGGGAGGGAAACAGACAGAAAGCAGACAGGCAGGAAACGGGGGTGAACACTTTACACAATAAAACAGGAAACCCAAAGACAAGAAAAACACCAACACAGACAAAACTACAAACGTGACATAACATGAGAATCGTGACAGAACCCCCCCCTCAAGGGACGGATCCCAGACGTCCCAAAAAAAGGTCCAGCAGGGTGGGTGGAGGGGGACCGGAGTGAGGACACATAACTAGGGCCAATAAAGGGTGGGTGGAGGGGGTCTGGAGGACGGGTCTCGGGCGGACGGCCCGGGGGAAAGGCAGAGACCAAGGAGGGGGTCTCGGGCGGAAGGCCCGGGAGCAAGGCAGAGACCAAGGACGGAGTCTCGGGCGGAAGGCCCGGGGGGCAAGGCAGAGACCAAGGAGGGGGTCTCGGGTGGACGGCCTGGGGGCAAGGCAAAGTTCAAAAAGGGGCAACACTGCCTTCACTGGTTAAATTAAAGACGAATGCCAGATGCAGCGTAACCGGGAGCGGGTGCGGGAACACAGCCTTCACCAGCTACCTGCTTAACGGAATAAACAAGGCAGTCTAGCGTCTACCAGGAGCGGGGACGAGAACTGCCTTCACTGGTCGAGTTAGAGACGAATGCCAGATGCAGCGTAACCGGGAGCGGGTGCGGGAACACAGCCTTCACCAGCTACCTGCTTAACAGAAAAAACAAGGCAGTTTGGCGTCTACCAGGAGCGGGGGCGAGAACTGCCTTCACTGGTTGAGTTAGAGACGAATGCCAGATGCAGTGTAACCGGGAGCGGGTGCGGGAACACAGCCTTCACCGGCTACCTGCTTAACGGAAAAACAAGGCCGTTTGGCGTCTACCAGGAGTAGGGGCGAGAACTGCCTTCACTGGTTAAGTTAGAGAAGAATGCCAGATGCAGTGTAACCGGGAGCGGGTGCGGGAACACAGCCTTCACCAGCTACCTGCTGAACGGGAAGAGTAGAGCGGTGCTACTACTCCCCGAACAGAAAAAGCGCTCACACATCACTCAGAGTCACGTTTCTTTTGGTATATTTATTTCCAAGTTATCCTTCTCTGCAGTGCAATGCAGCGGTCAAAAAACCGTGTGGCTTCACAACCAAACTAGCACACAGAGTATCATCAGCAGGACTCTTTTAACCAGCTGAGGCAATCACAGCACCAATCAGCCGCTCCGCCCAGCCGTGGCTGCGGATCATGATCACTTGACACCAATCAATTATACTCCATTACATACATTAAATGATTAAATAATACAAATAATAAATCAACGTTTTGGCTCCTACACTCCGGCCCCTAATTGTTATGGAATCACACATGATAATTACTAATAAACAAAAAATGGAGAGCCAATACAAAACATTTGTTCAGGGCTTCTGACCCTTTGTAGGGCGAATGTGTACTATTAACACATGAGTCCGTGTGTGTAAATGTGCTTGTGTGGTGCAAAAGGGGAAGGGGGCTAGAGCTCATTTTGGGACTCGACCAGCATTACCAGCTTTGTGATGGGTCGACGGAGTGTGCTGGTTTTTGTCTGTACTTCCACGTTAAATCTGGGCCTTGGAGAAGACGTGCATTCAGAGATGTGCCCTGGTAATTTGCACCGCACTCAAAAACCACCCTCAGTTTACGCTTTTTTGGATGGTACACGCCGTGGTGTGGAATATACCAGCTCCTTTTGCTTTGATTTGCCTTGTCTTTTTGTTCAGGTGTCATTCTGATGGCAAAACCTTTATCAACAACATCCGCCATGAACTCTTTGTACTCCTTGTAGAAGTTGTTGTTTTGTTGGAATTCTCTTTTTAGGTTCAAAGCTCTTTGTTCAGCAACACGTCTATTATTGGGAAAATCAAGTCCTTTTTCCTTTAATGGCAGTCCAATACTGTCGTGTCCGTCTACTAACTTGACAGAATTAGAGACACTTTCCATGAACTTGTGATCCTCTCTTGACATTTCCAGACGCTCCTTGTGTTGATGTTCTGGAAAGTCCAGCTTCACTTGCTACTTCAACAATTCCTCGATTTCCACAACAGAAATTCTGTTTGCTGTAACGACTGGCTTAATCCAACGAGTCGTATCTGACCTTCCTCAAGGTCCATTTATTGTCCAACCTAAAATGGTCTTAACAGCGTACGGGCCATTCCCTTGGCTGTTTATGACTTTGCATGGCTCTAGAGCTTTGGGCACGTTGCACCCGATTAGCAAGCCAACCTCTGCATCAATTTGTGTTATATTGACCTCTTTCAGGTATTCCCATTGTCCCACGTCCTCCTGAGAGGGAATATTTGCCTTTCGTACTGGTATTTTGTTTTGCGAATAAACAGGTGGAAGTGCTACATACTGGTTACTTTCGAGACCACATATTTCAAGGTCACATGCAACAGATGTTTTAACTGACTCCTCTTTATTCATTGTTCGTAAGAGTATCTCCGTGTTGCGTCCAGTCACTTGAAGCTGCTGTAGAATGGACTCTGTGCAAAAGGTAGCCGTACTACCTGGGTCCAGAAAGGCGTATGTTGTTATGATGGTATTACCCTGTTTTGTTTTCACCTTCACAGGAACGATAGCCAGGGTGCCTTCAGGCTCACCGGCCCCACTATCCTCCTCCCGTGAATCATCTTTATCCATATCCACTAAAGCATTTGCAACAGTCTTTACCTTTCCTTTGCTCGACTCGATATTACTGAAATGCAACAGAGTGGGGTGTGTGAGATTGCACTCTTTGCAGGTATGTCTTTGTTTGCATCCTTTACTCATGTGGCCCTTTTCCAAACATCCAAAGCAAAGTCCTTTGCTTCCGAGGAATTCCAACTTCTCTTTGTGGGTGTTTTTGAGAATCTGATTGCAAGCAGAAAGATGATGTTCTCCTTTACAGTAGATGCATCGGTTTGATTGGGATGTGTCACTGTGTCGGTTACAGTTTTCTTTCTGAGGTAATGGGGATACACTAGTGGCAAAACCACTTTTATATAACTCTGGAGATCTCGGTTTGAACCTTGCGCTGGGCGTAGCAGGAACAAATGTGTAGCTTGTCTTTGCTGATGTATTTGGAATTTCCTTTAAGTTTCCGAACACTGGATGAGAAAGGATTCTAGCATGATGGTCGACAAACTTCACTAGATCTTCAAATGTAACTCTTCTGTTGTTTATATCTTGTATGTTACAAGCTTTAGCTCTCCAGTTTTCTCTAAGCTTATATGGGAGTTTAGAAAGAACAGCTCGCATGTTGATTGGGTGATCCATTTCCTCCATGTATTCCACACTATCCATTGTATTGAGACATCCATTAAGAAACACAGCAAAGATTTTTAAAGCTTGTGGATCCTCAGGTTTAATAGATGGCCAATTGAGAGCCTTGTCGATGTAGGCTGTCGCGATAAGATATTCATCTCCATAATGATGCTTCAACAACCTTTTTGCTTCCGTGTATCCTTTGTCAGATTGCATATATTGGCAACTGCGCACAAGCTCTCTTGGTTGGCCAATAGTGCATTGCTCCAAGAAGTAAAGCCTGTCCTTACTGATTTCTGTTTTCTCTTCAATACCATGCTCAAATGCTCTTATGAAGGACCAATAGTCCAAAGGGTTTCCGTTGAAGGTAGGAATGCTGAGCGGGGGTAATGAAGAAAGTTGCTGCTGCTTTACCATTGTTTCTGTTATTATGGTCTGTTTTTCCATGATGCTTATTAAGTTATTCATATTGCCCTCTCCCTTGCTAGAAGACATGTTGGATGAAGTTGAACTTTCAGGACGTTGTGGTATAAATTGTGTTTCACTATTAACGGCATTTGCAGTTTTATTGATGTTTGGTGTATGCTTGTTAGCATTCAAATGAGCATTTTCTTGCTCTAATGCTGTAATCACAAACAGTGAGTGATCCAAATATTCATTCATTCTGTCTCCTGCTTGGTACGTGCCTGCATGAGAATCCTCCATTCCTTTGATTACATTTAATTGTGCAGTGTTTGCTGCAATATCTGTTTCAAGTTCCAGCTGTTCCTTTCTTTCCTTCAAACCGGCTTCCTCCCTTTCCAATGCTTGCTTCTGAGCCAGCCTAGCAGCTCGTGCTAACAATTCTGCATTTCGACTTTCCAACTTTATTTTAGAAGATGTGATAGAAGACCGAGAGGATCTCCTTGAACTTTGTGAATGAACACTCTTTACGTTTGAAATACTGTCCCGAGGTGCAACACTCGTATGTCCTTTTATTTTTGTCTGGACCACATTGGACACAGGAGCATCAGCGATCCAGTTTAAGACCTCCTGATTAAACTCTTCCAAGGCAGCTGCTTTGGGTTTATACCATTCATCCTGATCCATTTCTTTCTCCTCCTCAGTGGACATTAAAGCTTGAACAGAATCATTTGACTGTTCCATTTCCTTGTGTAGTTGTGTAAACTCACTTTCCCTTTTCGACTTAACCAGTTCCACATTGCAGACATTTTTCATTAATTGTATGATTTCATTTATTTTCCTTGTCAATGCACCCAATTGTGCACTCCTTGATGATTTCAGTCGTTTGATCCTTTCCATATACACACAGTCAATGTCACTTTCCAAGCTTTCCAAGTCTGCCATTTTTGTTCAAGACAACACGTTTATTCCTTTTGAGTTTTACTTCATTGTTTGTGGACTTTCATTGTCTTGCCTTGAGTTGAGACGTTTCCAACAGTCTTTGAACGCTCCACAGCAGTGACGCGTTACAGATGTAGTTGGGGGAGGAGTGATTGTTGCCTTCAGTCATTCCCGTTTCACAACACCGTCGTTCCAGGAAGTAGAATACGTAGTAAAACGAAGGCGAGTGTTTGACACTCTGTTATGAGTTCTTGTTTTCAAAACATACGTTTCCACGGACCAGCGCTCATCAAGCTGGGTTTTTTGACGATTAAAAGAGCCTTCTCTCCACCTTTCTTAAGCTCCTTTTGTACTTTAGTTTTAGCGCCTGGCCGACGCGCTCACACATCACTCAGAGTCACGTTTCTTTTGGTATATTTATTTCCAAGTTATCCTTCTCTGCAGTGCAATGCAGCGGTCACCGTGTGGCTTCACAACCAAACTAGCACACAGAGTATCATCAGCAGGACTCTTTTAACCAGCTGAGGCAATCACAGCACCAATCAGCCGCTCCGCCCAGCCGTGGCTGCGGATCATGATTACTTGACACCAATCAATTATACTCCATTACATACATTAAATGATTAAATAATACAAATAATAAATCAACGTTTTGGCTCCTACACAGTATTAACTATGGCCAGTACTTACACAGCTTGGAACCGTAGTTACAGTAGTAATTATGGTCAGTACTTACAGCTTAGAACCTTAGTTACAATAGTAACTGTGGCCGGTGCCTAAAAGTGTCAGCCAACGGCTGCCCACTAGACAATATAATATTGGGAGGATGAAATCCTCCTTAATGGCCCTAAATGCAGAGCACACGGCACACACAGTGAAGATTGTGCTCTGCATATCGTCCTAGTGCTAGGAGTCTAGTACTAGGAGCAGTAAATACAACGATATAGCACTACTGCAACCATACCATGCATTTACCGGGAGCGGGAGCGAGAGCACTGCCGTCACCGGCTGAGTTAAATAATTAAGCTTAACCGTACATGCAAGGTGTTAGCCAAGCGGCTGCTGCTAACAATCAAGCAACCAAGTCAGAACACAATGTTAAGACCAGATAATTAAGCTTCTAAGAAAGAGAACAGCCCGCATAGAACCGTGCCTGGTTACAGTAGTAACCGCACATGTCGAGCACACAGCACCCGCCGTGAAGATGTTCTCTGCATATCATCCTAGTGCTAGGAGTCTAGTACTAGGAGCAGTAATACAACGATCTAGCGCTACTGCAACCAAACCCTATGCTACAGGGAGCGGGAGCACTGCCCTGAGTTAATAGTTAAGCTCAACAGCAAGGTGTTAGCCAAGCGGCTGCTGCTAACAATCAAGCGACCAAGTCAGAACACAAATGTTAAGACCAGATAATAGCTTCTAAGAAATAGAAAGTACTTACCTTACTTTCTGCATCTAAACGAAAAACGGGTTTAAAGTATGACCCTCTGGGCTTCCATACTAAATTGAATGAGGGACGCAGCCAAAGCTGGGACTCAAATGCTAATGATAGCTCGGGCACCACGCCACAAGCAGAACTTTCAAAAGAGCATAAGGGCAACTTTATGGGAGAGGAAGCGGAAACACTGTCGTCACCAGAAAGTCTAAGCCACAAACAATAAGACGGTAATCAGGACAACTTGGCTGGGAGAGGGTGCGGAAACACAGCCATCACCAGCAACAAGCTGACACAAACCTGTCTGTCGAGGCTCTGCACAGCGCACAGCCGGCCGCAGCTCCTGGAGGACGCGTTTAACGACCCGTAGCTCCGACTGTCAGTCGCGAAGCTGCACGCGGCCAGCTGTTTGCAGAGAAATCCCTCAGATCAAACGTTCAAACCTGAACGCTGTAGGCTACAAAAACGTAGCCACGGTACCCTCGCGCAGCGAGAAGATGAAAGGAACAGATCCTCTGACAATACCGGCTGATATAGCCGGTGTCACGTGGGTCACAGGTGACTTTGTTGTTATTGGTACTCGAGCTGCGCATGCGCACGATGGACATATCCAGTGCTAAAGCACCGCCTCTGGCGGTCAGTAGGGACGAAATATAGCACTCCCCTTGTGTGTACGTGCAGCTTTCAACACGCCCAGACTTGGAGTGATTTTCACCTCTTTTAATACTTTTCGCCTCATTCTGAAAGAAAGAAGTGAAATGTGACGGCCGTCTTGGTGTGTGGTGCGAGACGGGAGATGTAGTTCATTGAGCTGTTTCACATGAAAAAAAAGTGTTACTTCACAGTTTTACGACACATTTTTTTGACTTGCAAAATGATCTTTTAAATTTACAAACATCATAGTAATTCGTGGCACAATTCAAACGGGATCGAAAGATAATCTTTCTCTCGCCATTGACTTCAATACATACTTTTAACGAAAGTGGTCCACCAGAAAGAGGTCCACCAGGTCCACCAGGTCCACCAGAAAGGGAGGGACTTCGCCACTCTATTACGGCACGAGATAAGTTTGTGCACATGTGCAGATGGAAGGCTGACAGGCAGGTAGGCCATCCAGTTATTTTAGCCGGGCCGGCTAAAATGATTGGTCGTGCTTTTTACAGTGCTACGGCTTCCACAGATTAATTTTTTTTATGTATTTATTGTCAAAGCATTTAATATATTCATTGCCATCGGGACGTTATGAGCATTCCATGGAATATAACAAAAAGTGTTTTCTGAAATAAATGAAATACTGTTACGGTAGAGTGAAGCAAGCAGGACCCAAATTCAGATAATACTGATAATACCTTTATTTCAAGGATACAAATTAAACTCGGACAAACAGAACACTCCCCGGTGAACTCAGTCACAAACAAAAGACGAACCAACCCTGAACACAGTAAGAGACAAGACTAAATACAGGGAGGGGTAATCACAAGACGAGAAACAGCCGGGCAGGGGAGGAGAAACACAAGAGCCACAGGTGAACACAATCAGACAACTAGACACACCAGGGAAACTAACGACAGGGGAAAAACACAGGAAGAAGGACCAGACAATATACAAGGAGGAAAATACCCATAACCAGACATACAAAACTACTAACGTGACATAACATGAGAATCCTGACACATACCCATGCACATACCCCATTGAATTATGACTGAAGATCGTCAGCTGTCTTCCTCTACCGTTTTTCTCCTCGATACATAAAGGCTGCAGCACCTTTGACAACTTCTCTCTACATATCAAACATACCGGTAAACCAGCATTGTTTGCTCTAAAGTATATAACTCTGTCCACGCATAATTAAATCCTGTGTTCCTCCTGTACTTTTCTTTTCTTTGATTTATCCATAGTTCGCTCATCGAGCCGGGGGTCAGGTTATTCCCCTGCAAGAAAAGGTGCTGGCGCGGGACCGTAGCAGGATGTGACGCATATTTTAGTTAACCTAATTAAAACCGTTTTGTTTTTTATTTATGTGTCACAGTATCACCTCAAAATACAAGATACGAAAAATGTTCAACCGTGCAACAAAATATAAATAGTCCTACAAATACTTTTATTTGATTTCCTTCTTATTTTTGTCTAAGTTCAAGGGAGCCAGAGCAGAGGGCTTAAAGAGCCGCATGCCGCTCGAGAGCCGCGGGTTGCCGACCCCTGCACTAAACCATAGGATATTCAGCAGCCAAAGTCCACTATCAGAGGTTGAATGAACATATATTATCTTCATAGTCATATATCAGTTCGTCCTTAAGCATTTTGAAACTGTGTCTTTAGATTGAAGTCTTCGACAATACAGCATAGTGATCATGTCCACATTAGCATAAAGTAGGTTATTTAGGGTGATGGACAGACTATACTAGGATGTTGTCAAGTTTGGGATAGACTATGTCTACTTTTTCCTATGATTAAAAGCACCTGAAGTATGACATAATATTAGGTTGAAAAAAAGGCTACCATATCTTTGAAACTGAGTGAACTGCAGAATATATTTCTGAGTGTTAAGTCTTGATTTTAGTGAAAGCTTCTTTAGGATTCTGAAGATCCAGTTTCACAGGATTTGTTGAGAATAAAAGAATATAGACCATAGATAATGGAAACCTTCAAAAATCAACACAACAACATGTATCTCCAGAGACGGTTGTTATTCAGGATAATCCACACACCTGAGTGTGCTCTCAGGGTCTAGTTCAAGGGACAATTGTTCACAGTGTATGTGTCCTTGTTATTCTGGTAACAGGGACATTGTTTCTGCTGGGTTTCTTTAGAGCTGCGGCGGTTAATGAACCCTTTAACACATGCATATATTGAAACATGTAAACTGTAGCTGTTAGATAAGGTGTAAAAATCTAATTTCTCTCACCACTGACACAAATACACACCACCTTCTTCACAAACAAACAAACATTGCACAATGCGAGGGTCCCGGATCACTGAGCTGTGTCTCCTCTTTAATCTGGGAAATTGGAGCCGCGGGCCCCAATGACAAAACTGTAATACTTCCGTTTCTCTCCTTTCACACACTTATGAGAATCCGATACGACTGGAGAAGCACACTGGCCCTCTTCCCTTCGTCTGCTCAGCACTCCATCCATGATGATAAGTGAGAATAGAGGGTGTGTGTGTGTGCGTGTGTGTGTGTGTGTGTGTGTGTGTGTGTGTGTGTGTGTGTGTGTGTGTGTGTGTGTGTGTGTGTGTGTGTGTGTGTGTGTGTGTGTGTGTGTGTGTGTGTGTGTGTGTGTGTGTGTGTGTGTGTGTGTGTGTGTGGAGAAAGGGTTAGTGGGTGCAGCAGAGAGCAGAGAAGGAGAAGCGGGAGGAGCCCGGGGGGGACAGGATACTTGCATACTTTGGAGCCATGATTTAAAAAAAGATATAGGAGTGTTTGAGATGAGAAGATGAGTTTGAAAGAGTGAAAGAGAGAGTGGAGGAAAGTCAGGAGAGAAAGAAAAACAGCTGGCTTAGAGGAATGCGGCGAAGAAGAGGAGTAAAACCCCCTCGTGTGAAGACGAACCTGCATAATTCATGTTTGGCTCCTTTTAGAAACAGCAGCTTCATCAGGACAGGCCCGCTTCACTGTAGCAGTGTGTGTGTGTGCGTGTGTGTGCGTGTGTGTGTGTGTGTGCGTGTGTGTGTGTGTGTGTGTGTGTGTGTGTGTGTGTGCGTGCGTGCGTGTGTGTGTGAGAAAGTGTGTGTTGCACTGAATTCTGCTTGTAGTGGCATGTTGGTTCAACACATCCTCACTCCCAGGTCGGCCTATGTTGACGTTATGTCAAGTCCCCTGCCGGCTTTTTCCAACGCAAGGGGGGGGGCCTTAGCGTCCATTTTCAACGCAAGGGGGGGGGGCCTTAGCGTCCATTTTCAACGCAAGGGGGGGGCCCTTAGCGTCCATTTTCAGCTTTCCGGGATGTCAAGTGCTTCTATGGACGCTCATGGAAGCACGGCATTCGTTTGTGTCAACTGCCCTTAAAGGCAATGAAGACACTACACTACCCAGAATCCCCAGCTATCGTTTGGACTACACCATGTGCTCTGTTTGACAAACCCCGTGATAGTCCTCAAGCTCTGTGATTGGAGAGTGTGCTCCGAGGGTTACCGAGCCTCGAACAGCACTTGAAATGGGATGGAACCACGGCAGACTGTTCAAAACTGGATTTGAACGGGTCCACCGCGTCCCCCCCCTCCCCCACCCCGTACCCAGAACTACACATGCTGGCTATTCTGTTTCGCAACATGTTCTCTATGGCACGTCTCTACTGGGAGTTGTAGTTTTAAAAGACGTTTTCGTATTTCCCATAATAAGAAGTTGCCAGTATTAAACTGTGTACATCCCTGGAGGTTTAGGGGACAGGAAACACTCACATTTAAAACATATAATTAATAAATGGGTGAAAATTGCTGGTGCAATGGGCAGTATTAATATATATACCCACATGCCAGCTAAGGTCAGAAGAGCTTTATTTAACAGCTGGACTTATGTTTGTGACCCCTCCTGTTGTTAATTGATAACATTACATTAATTGATAAGCCTGAAACATGCACTTGTCAAGGTTCAGAGGCACATTTTGCAAATATGGCAGGAGCCATCGATCAGCTTAAGATAAGATATACTTTATTGATCCCAAGTTGGAACATTTGCGTTACATCAGCATGTGTAACAGTTAAATATGCAGTGGTATTTATTTGAAAATCATTTAGTATAATCACACAAATTCTGTGTTTTATATTTAACAATTCTGTGTTCTTTATTTATTGATTGTTCAATACCTGACAAGGCCGGAGATGAAATATCTGCATACATCATAAGAGTATAATACATTATGTATAATATCAGTTAAAATAAGTGCTTCAACATAGTTAACATTGCTGGAGGTATGCACACATATTGATAGATGTCTTCTAATGCACTGTTGAGGAACCTGCGACCCAAGTTTTTCATTCAGTGCAGAACTACACCACAGTTGTGTAGGCCTATATGATATGTCAATAAACCTTAGAACATCTTGAAATCTTGAACGGGATGTGCAAAATAGTCATTATATACAGTCTTTAATTAACTATTAGTAGAGAATAACGAGTAATGAATATACTTTATAGGGATCCTATTAATATCTAATAATAAAAATAATGAAATTCAATAACATGCTTTAACCACCAGGTGTCTCTTTATATCATCTGTGCACCTTTATGGTGTAAATACAGCCTATCTACCAATTGGATCAAATATAAAAGTGAGCCGAATTAGTGTTGATACGGCAAGGAGACGTATTGTGTGAAAAGAAATGTAAGATGTTGTTTAATGGCTGATATATTTATGATCCACGTCACGTTTTCAGTTCCTCATGTTTGTCTTCTCATCAGGGCTATAAATACAGAACTACGGCAGATATGTAATATTTAATGCAGCCGAACCGTGTATTACAATGCCGTTATGTGATGACTTTCAAAGAGAAAAGCAAGCACACTCGGAATAAGGTATTATTTTTTTTTTTTTAAATGTTTTCGGTCTGTTTCCGGTATTTGTTAATGACGATGTGCTGTGAGATGTGAGACTGGAATTGCAGAGGGGGAAATAACGTATCTTTAGATGCGGATTTTGTTAAACTAATATGTTTGCGCTGTGGACCAACACTATACATTGACGGGGAAGGGGGTAGCAATAAAGATAACACCATTAAACAGTTACACAACATAACAGAAATAATATCGATAGCAGCGTCCCTAGCAACCACCTTGGTAACAATGAAAACGTTGGACGCAATTTCCTGAAGTAATCTTCGTAATAACTAGCAAACTAAAGATCATGTACATCCACTGCACACATAATCTGAAATAACAACTCATATTTCTCGCATCAAATGACATCAAAACGCATTTTAATGGCCAAACTAACTTTAAAATAGGCATTTTACACCCAGAATAAAACGAAGTTCGGCCATGTTTTCTTTTTCTGCAGGGAGAAATGATAGCTGGGGATTCTGGGTAGTGTAGTGTCTTCTGCCATCCTTTACTCCGAAAAAAGATTTGTTTCTCCGAATCGAAGGGGAAAAATACAAAAGCATTGCACACAATTTAAACCAATCAATGTTGTGTAATTAACAAGGATAATCTGGTGTTTTTTAGTCGATGAGTAGTGCAGATATCACTGTAAAATCAATCGTCAGTAAGGGGAATATTTACTTCCGGGTGTACAATTCTCCGCTATCCAATGAGAATGGACGCTCACATTGCCTTTAAGGGCAGTCGACACAAACGAATGCCGTGCTTCCATGAGCGTCCATAGAAGCACATGGACATCCCGGAAAGCTGAAAATGGACGCTAAGGCCCCCCCCCCTTGCGTTGAAAATGGACGCTAAGGCCCCCCCCCTTGCGTTGAAAATGGACGCTAAGGCCCCCCCCCCTTGCGTTGGAAAAAGCCGGCAGGGGACTTGACATAACGTCAACATAGGCCGACCTGGGAGTGAGGATGTGTTGGTTGGTTAGATGTGTGCGCTTTCTCGACCGCTATACTATGCCAGTGGACAATGTGTCCAAGCACACAGATGTGTGTGTGTGTGTGTGTGTGTGTGTGTGTGTGTGTGTGTGTGTGTGTGTGTGTGTGTGTGTGTGTGTGTGTGTGTGTTTAACTAGAAGTGGAGCTGTGAGCCTTCACCTTGCTCTGCTCTTCACCCTCACTCTCCCTGACTGCACTCTACAAGGCCATTAGAGCTCCCTGAGGCTGCCCGTCTCTGTGTCTGCTTTCATGTGTCAGTGAGTGGGCTCAAATATGTGTGTGTGTGTGTGTGTGTGTGTGTGTGTGTGTGTGTGTGTGTGTGTGTGTGTGTGTGTGTGTGTGTGTGTGTGTGTGTGTGTGTGTGTGTGTGTGTGTCGACCCCACATGGTTGCATGTGGGTGTGCGGTACCTTCATGCTTTCATTATCAGAATGTGGACAAAGACATCTTTCTGTGCCTTTATGAGGGATTGTAATGCACAGGTGTTCAAGGTCAATGTTCAAAGCCTTTATTGTCATATGCACAGCTACAGTGTAATTATATTGGAGAAAGAAAAGCTGAGTGCAGGATTTGTAAAATGAAAGGATTTTTGGTAACCACTCAGGATTTATTGTCAGAGGTGGGAGAAGTTCAGACAATTAAAAAAGTTACAATCAGGGTTGCCGCGGGGTCTTAACAAGTCTTAAAAAGGTCTAAAATATGATTTAGAAGGTCTTAAAAATTATTGGATTTGAAAGGTACTTCTGTGTTGCGATAGCATCTAAATGTGTTTTGGGGGAAATGTCCGGGCTGCAAAGTAACCAGTACGGTAATAGCCTTTCAGTTCCCTCCAACAATTTGTATTGAATTAAATCAACATGGAACCAGTAATCACTAACTTTGTTTCCCCCGGCCCCTTATTGGAAAACACCCAGCTAGTAACCTAGCAACCAAGCTTCAGCTCATGTAGCCGAGAGCCTGATGTAGCCTATCCTCAAATCTACTTACAAATAAATATGGAGAAGTGTAAGTTCAACCGTATTTGGTTGGAAAACATCTAATTTAGTGCTTGGTTGAAACCAGTGGAGGGAACGTGTTTGAAGCCCGCTGCACCTTATGCAAAAGAAATTAGCGTTTGTTTTGCTAATGTGGCGTTAGCTAGTGCAGCAGCAGCTAATGTAGCGTTAGCTAGTGCAGCAGCTCCCGGAACAACACCGGGGGACCTCCGGGCGAAGTTTGGGTCTACGTCAACCCTAAAAGCGGAGGTACTGTATACGCTAAATACCGTAGCTAAACACCAATCATACAACAGCAACGATGAAATAGTGTAGCCAAGGCAGCAGAGCTCTGAATATAGCTCTTGTCTCTCTCTCTCTCTCTCTCTCTCTCTCTCTCTCTCTCTCTCTCTCTCTCTCTCTCTCTCTCTCTCTCTCTCTCACACACACACATACACACACACACACAGCTCGATTATGGAAATAATCAAGATTATGTTGGTCAATAATTAATATCATGATTATTAAATACGATTATTCATTGACTTTGAAAACATCCATTTATTGAACTTTAAAACAAATAATAATTTGAACAGTATCTTTTTAACTGTTGATTACCCTGAACGTATAATTCAACTGAAAAACCAATACAAAAATGAATTACATAAATGATACATTACTAAACAATTAATTAGATCAAATATGTTGTAGTGCACTGTCACAACCTAGTAAAGCAAAATAATCGTTTTTTTCGATTATGTTGTTTTCGTAATTGTGGCAGGCCAAAATCATAATTTCGATTAAAATATGATTAATTGCACAGCCCACACACACACACACACCCAAGCACACACACACACACACACACACACACACACACACACACACACACACACACACACACACACACACACACACACACACACACACACACACACACACACACACACACACACACACACACACACACACACACACACACACACACACACACACACGTTTTGTCTAACACGCTAACACAGTTCAGTACTGTTATGCTGTTATGTTCAGTCACTGTTCTTATGTTGAACATGAATACATTTACTTTGTTTCTTCTTTCATATACATGTTCCTTCATACTTTATTGCCGTGAAATAGGTCTTAAATTCTATTCAAAGTGGTCTTAAAAAGGTGTTAAAAAGTCTTACATTTGAGTTGGCGAAACCTGCAGGACCCCTGTACAATAAAAAGTCCTGCATTCAAAATGTTACAAGTAAAAGTAGAAAAGTATTAGCATCAAAATATAGTTAAAGTATCACCTGCAGAGGGACCTAGATGCAGGTGTTCTTTTCCCCATAGAGACCACCTTGCTGTACATTATCCCTTGCATAAAGATAGATGGGTCCCTCATAACATGGTGTACACAGTGGAAATAAACATTCTGGTCACCTCAACATCAGGGATCTTATACATTAAACTCCTTCTGAATCAAACCGTCACGGTAGCTTTACCTTACTGATCCCTCTTAAAATAGAAAAAACACGTTACTTTACCAGCAGAGAGAAAATTGATTATTAAATTATTAATGTGACTAATAAAGAGCGGTTTGATTATTAAGTATTATTCTGTTGATCGATGTCATTACATTTGATGAAAAGCACATAATGACTTGTTTAAGACTCGTTTTGTCAAAGTTTAGGACTTGGACTTGACTTGAACTTGCCCATCCTGACTTGAGACCTGACTTGGACTTGCAAAACAATGACTTGAGACTTGACTCGGACTTGAGCGCAAAGAATTGAGACTTGACTTGGACTTGCAAAACAATGACTTGGTCCCACCTCTGGTATTAAGTGTTATTTTTAATCACAAAGCTATATGGGGGAGATAGTATTGATTTTATTTGTAAATTGTTTATGTGTTTGGTTTGTAAATCACTTTGAGTTCCCATATAAATATTCTATTTAATTGTATTTACCTGTACTATTTTATCTGTTGTATTGTGTTGCACTGTTGGAGGAGCCTGTGGCCTAACGGCCCGTCCACACAGCGGCGTGCGTTGACGCTTGCCGGCGGGCGTGTCTGACACTCGACCAACAACCAATCACATGAATCTCCCGCCCCTGACACACAAGCAGCGGTTTGATTGGCTAGAGCTTGTACTGGCATATGATTCGATTGGCTGACGCTTCTGCCGAGGCGTCAAAACTTGAACATTGCTCAACTTTTGCAGCAAGCCACGCCAGCCACGCCAGCAACGCTCCGCGTCGCTTCCCACGATGCAGTTCGGCTAAAAGTGACGTCACCCCATTCAAAGTGAATGGGCAGAAGCGTTGGAAGCTTCAACGCACGCTGCTGTGTGGACGGGCCGTAAGATTGTCATTGTCATAACCAGTGTTGGGAATAACGCCGTTATTTTTGGCAGCAACTAGTACTCTAACGCATTACTTTTTAAATTCAGTAACTCAGTTACCGTTACTACATGGTGCGTTACTCCGTTACTGCGTTAGTTGTTTTATATAGTCAACAGCCAGGTGAACAGAGATGAGTACTGTACTTAAATACAGTACTTGAGTAAATGTACTTAAATACTTCCTGTGTCACATGCGGAGACGGGCTGTGGGCGTGTTTGTGTTGTTTACTAACAAGACTGTCATGGCGGCGGTGGAAATTGTAAGGAAATATTTGTATGTATTCATGCAAACTGTGAAGAAGCTTGAAATTGATTTGAGTAAGAAAACTGTGAACTGTTTTTGGGGCCTGTGAACATTTGGTTTTGTGAGGACAAAGGAAGAGGGGGAAGGTGTGGAGTTAACATACAGTCATCTCAGATCCCTGTGATAATGAAGCTGAGCCACTGGGATTGGGGAATTTAAGCAGCCAATCACTGGTCTGGAAGGGAGGCGCAGATAACTCCTCCTTTGGTCAGCGAGGTATTTAGACAGGAACCCCGCTGTGTGCTCTCTCTCTCTCCTCGCGTCGCTCGGACTGGAAGGTCGTGGCGGCCTGTGGGCAGGAGCCAGGAGTAGGCCAAACTCCTGACATTACACATATTATACGATATGGTTGTGTATGGTAATGTATTTGATTGTATTGCATTGTATATTACCATTAAAATGGATTATTGTTAAACGGTTACTTGTATGCTCTGGGTTTCCTTCCTGTAAGATAACGGCTTGTGTAGGGACGCGAGGAGATTTGGAAATGCGGCCAAGTTATCATTTATATCTCCTAACAAATGGTGATCTCGACGCCGAATAAACATGAGCTGTGGAAGGATTCAGGCGACCAGACTGGGTCGGGAACAAGCACTTTTAGACGCCTCGGACAATAGCAGGGCCCTGCAGCTACAAATAAGGTAACGAAACTGTAGGATTGTCTGTAGGCGTTTCAGAGTGTTTTTGAAGTTTGAATGGAATATACAATGCATATTTTTGCCATGTTAGGAAAGTTATATAAAACACGTGAACGTTGATCGCAAGGTACAGAGAGTCCTGCGTGACGAGAAATAAAGCAGTTAGCGTGGATCTCAGGTAGTTTATTCCTGAAGTGGCGTGGAAGCGGTGCAGTTCGTGGGCTGTGGGTGTGATTCCTACACGACGAAACCTGGACGCTCGATATTTTCAGATCGAGCCGCCGTTTAAAACTGGGGGTAAATAAGAGTCCAAGACCAAATAAGCGAAAGTGTCAGCGGACTTTTATATGTTAAATCCTTGGGAGAGAGCGCTAACGTCACCTACATTGTGACGAGACCAGCTCTCGTTTCCCTTGTCTGTAAACATTAATTTGAAAGGCTGACGTAAACATAACGTTGATCGCAAGGTAGGCAGAGAGTCCTGCGTGACGACATATGAGGCACGTTATCAAGCTAGACAAACTGTACGGGGAATAAATCTGTGTGATTTTTACCTAAATAACCTGTGTGAGCATTGTCTGTGGTAATCAGACATTCGCTCAGAAGAGTGAAGCTCATTTGTGCTCTGCTGCTGCCATCTAGTGGCTGAAAGGGGGGGAAGCACGTTAATTAAGTCAGATAAATAAAAGCTAAGTCAATATATTGCGTATATTTAAATAAATGAGCTGTCTGTAGGTTGTCATTGTTGATTAGTACAGACCTTGTTTTATGTTGGTAAATGTAATGGTACAAAAGCAAGCTATTCATCACAATTGTATTTTTAGGTTATGAATAAAACAAAAAGTAGTAGCCTAAGGGATAAGCAGAAAGGTTTTTGAACGCTTGTCAGTTATGACAAAGGTGCTTATGCCCGATTCGGTTTTCAATGTACGCCATCACGTTAAAACAGGATTGGTGGCATTTTCAGTTCATTGCTTGCTTCCACACGCCTTCCCCCTCCTTGTCTCTTTCACGACTATAGTTAATGCATTAGAACGATTGTCGCTGTTCCGGAACGGCCTTTCAACATAAAAGCCAAAGGCCGCTGTTCACCAGAGAGGCCTTCACAATAAAACAGTAATTAGCTTAACAATATATTTAACTTATATTACGTCCTTAAATATTGATTTTAATTCATTACAGATCTAACCTGCTTGTAACACAACTTAGATAAACAATTTCAAGTGGTTAGAGGGGGTTTCCTGTCTGGCTCATTTGATTTAGAACTGAAGTAAGGGAGAATAGTGTTTTATGAGTCATTCCTCATGGTTTATAGAGATAAATCATCAGTTTGTCTGGACTTTGATATAGAGATAGGATCATGGTGGAGAAGGAAGACCTTTTTTGGTTTCAAATTAAAGAAGAGTTTAAGGATGAAGTAAGCAGGACTTCAACTGGCCAAAAGACATTTTAAAGTTTAATATTCTTGGTTAGCAAACAAGACATCTGATTATTATGTCACACATGATAATCTTGCTATAGAAACTAGCTTAAAATATTGGAGAAAATATGTGGATGTTCTTTCGTAGTGTGTGGAATATGTGATGCTGGAAACATGTACGTTTTTCAATGTATAGGAGAAAATGGTTTCCTGAAAGAGTTATGTTGGGTAAATATGTAGCAATGGATGAAACAATTTTTAGAGTGAGTTTTTGTGATATCATTGTTGTTTAGATGGCATCAATTATGTTGTTTAGATGGCATTTAACAATTAAGACAGATAGTATGATTAGAAAGAGTCAGAGTGGAAAGGGTTGGATTTATTTAACCTCAGTGTGCTAGATTTCTTATAGGTAATGCGTCCCGAGACCTCGACTCCCCCTCTGAGTTAGAAAAGGCTACGATCCCGACCCTCCAAGCAGACAAAAGACCTAACCCAACAGGAGACTCCTCCTTCTCCATCGAACAGACAGAGAACCAGAGCTGAAACAACAACAACAAGACTGCAGCCAGAACTATCTCCACCTGTGGCATCCAGAACCAAACAGCATGCTGACGGGCAGAAATCTACGCTCATCAGTCCCTCAGACGGGACCGTGAAGTTCCAAGCTGAGCACAAGAGCAAAGTGTGGGACATGAGAGCAGAATCCGCCCTCCATAAAAACAGCAGGGAGACTGTAAAGGAGGAGATGAAATGCAAAGCAGTGCAAGAACATTAGCATGATGGGGCATGCAGATGTAACTGGGCCAATGGCTGCCTAAAAGAGTTACAGCTGATGAAGTTACAGCTGATGGACTGAAGAGAACACAGAATCAGAGGAGTTGGCATGGTCGATTAGAAGTGAGGAGGCTGGGGTCACGGCTTGAGAAAACCAGAGGAGGAGAAAAGGAAAACGGGAATGAGTAAGTTTACACATAAACACACTTATTCACAAAACGCACATTTAAAGCATAAATACGTAAAGACAGAAAGATTTATTAAATTAAAAATAGCAGTAAACTATTAGAGTAAAATGAGAACACACTGAGGGTTAAAGGGGGCCACATGACAGAGTACAACCATATTCTTCAATCTTTTCATCAGGTTAACAAAATATTCTTTGACATTTTTTATTCACGTGTGAATAAAGTAGTGGGATAGTTTTAGGAACCACTCTATAAGACAAATCTTTATCTGTATGGATAATGTTAAAGGGAGAGCTGGTGCCAAGCCAGATATCGTATTCCAATCTAAATAATTGATTTCACCATTGTAGCATAGTTATTACCATGGGAAATATGAAATGACTTCTGTTTTTAAATCCTTGATAAAGGAGGGAGTAATGGTTGCATGTTCGGACATCCAGGGTTCCACACACTGCTAGAGAGTTTAACATTGGTTTTTAGGTGGACCAGAATTGATGACATGTGGTTGTTATACCATTGTTATCGTGAACAAAACATAAATAAGGACATAGTATCTGCTTGAAGATGAATGGATTTCATATCCTAAAGGGGATTAGTTATTGTGAAGACTCCACAAGGTATCTACTAATGTATTGTAAAGAACTTGAATTGACTTGATAAATAAGTGAAGATAAGAAGATGTATGGACCATAAATTAGTCAATTGGTAAATAAAAATAGCGGAAAAGAGGAGAACTATTAAAGTGAAGTGGAAAATCAGTCTAATACACACTGATAAAAAAAAGGGGGGGGGCATGAAGGAAGTATGCACTGGACTTTTTATTCGTGTGTGAATTTGGTAGTGTTTTAATTTGTTACAGTATTGATCAGTTCAAAGGGAGAGTTTTAGTAACAGCTCTATAAGATCAGATAAATATTTATTTATATAGGTCATGTTGGAGGGAAAGCTGGTTCTAAACAAAATATAGTATTTCAATTTGAGGTACTGGTTTCATGTTCAGACACCCAGAGTTCCACGCACGGTTAAAAAGGGTAACATTGTTCTTTAAGTGCACCAGAATTGAAGATAAATTGATAGAATGAGTTATGGAATACATAGCAGATCTTTACAGATCCTAGTAATGTTTTGACACAAGATAGTGATGTACACATGTTTCTGAAATAGATCTATTAGTCATTTTAATACTAATTAGGTGTAAATGAATTGCAGTAATAGTAATAGTACAATAAGGAAGTGACATTTTTTTGGCTAGACACTTTTCAGGGAATGTGGGAAACAGCAAGGAGGGGTTGGAGATATCTTGAACATTATAGTTGTAATTGTGAATTAATAAATGATGGCGCTCCATATATACAGATTTGTATAGACGGAGGATGCTGGCCTGTGCTGGAACATCAAAGTCTCTGCAGAGCACGACACATGGCCAAAAAGACTGAGACCAACTGACCGACAGGGTAACTTGGGAAGGCACTGTCAATGACTGACTCTGCGGTGAACCTGACCAAACCTGACTTTACAACCTGACAGTGTGAGTGTGTGTATGTCTGCACCTGATCAGTGCAACTGCATGATTTAAAACGATGACTAATCAAGCATGTTTTGGACTAACACATTATTTTTGTGTGATAATAATGTGTGAAATGAGAGGTTTCCTAACATTGCACAAAAGGGGAAACCGTATCTAATCTGCTTCATGATGTTTCACTCCCACAGGAGGTGGCCGTTTGCAGAATGTGAAACTCAAACTAAAACATGAGGATTCTGTTTCTTTTAGGACTGAATGATGGAGAGAAACACTCTCAAGTGTTTACTGGGAAAAATGTTTGGTATTGTCTTATAATCCATTATGACCTGAAGGTTTTCTTCCCATACAGGTTTTTGTTTACACATGAGATAAAGTGTAAAAAAGGGGGAGTGTAAACTTTACAATGTACATTTTTCATTTAGGGACTGAAAGGAACCGGCTGGCCCAACTCCATTGTTCAATCTGACCATTGATTGACAGTTTTAGAATTGACCTGCTCCATATTTGGGGATAACACACTGTTTGATGAATGTTGACATGTCTCTAATATTGATTGAGTTATAGCAGGTAACACAGATAAAGAATCAGTGGCCAAGGGGCTACCAGAGAGATGTAAGTCCAGAATGAAATACTGGAGAGGCTGACCGGTGAGTAATGTTTCAACAGACAACATCATGTAACTAGCCTGGTAAAGAAGTAAGAGCCATAGACTTTATTGTTTAGGTCATTATGGGGATATACATTTCATCTACATTTGTAATAGAAAGACATTTGATGACAGTTTGTTGGAATTTTGTATTAATTTTTTAGTAGGATAATATCTAAGAACTGACGGGTAGAAGCAGTATCACCAGGAAGCCATTCACTTTGTTAGTATTGTGATTTTGGTTGTTTTTGAATCCATAAGATTAGTGTGTTTCTTTACCAGAAACATTAGCAGTTCAAATCATATTTTTAGATTTTTAATGGGATCTCAGGGATTTCATTTAAATAAATACAGATGCTTGTCAGAAATTCAGAGCTATTGAAATATGTTATTTAGTTTACCTAAAGATGTTGTGGTTCTTATTTAGTGGGCACAGTCCAAGTATTAAGATTCTGAAGCTGCACAATTAATTTAGAAAACCTGTGCTCAGACGTCTGTTGTTTTAAGACACCCCACCAACAGGCTCCAAGTTGCCACGCACTGGTGGGTCGAACAGCCGAGGGCCGCAGAGCCCGGAGCGTAGGCTTGAGGGATTTGTATCAGATTTCTCCACACAGGTTGTGGATGCCAAAAGGGGGACCCGAGACGCAGGAGGCTGACTGTCAACCCCAGGCTCTCCGGCCCCGACCGAGTGACCCAGAGGACATCCCATGCCGTCCGCCTACAAGGAAAGGGGGACAACTGGTACCACTGTGCGGAGCCAGTGTGCGGCGGGGGAAAACACCTGCGAGGACCCTAGACGACATCAGGACAGATCTGGCTCTCGTCATGGAGGTCGACTCGGATGCTGTCATCAGCGGATTGGAGGAGAAGGACCTCGAGGACATCCATCCAGCAGTCGTCCCAGGAGGCATCATCATCGGACCGGAGAAGGAAGATCGGGAGGACATCTATTCAGCATCGACTCGGAAGCCGCCATCAGCAAGCCGGAGGAGAAGGAAGACATCTCTCTAGCAGGCAGCCCAGAAGCCGCCGTCAGCGGATCAGAGGGGACAAAGACACGGCAAGCCAGGACGGCACAGGGGACTCCACTCTCCGCTGAAACAGGAGTGTGTGTTAAGTGCAACAAGACGGTGTATGGAGCCAGCCAGGCCTGCCAAGCTATGGGCAGCCTCTACCATGACAGCTGCTTCACCTGCAGCGCCTGTAGTCGAAGGCTGAGAGGGAAGGCGTTCTACTATGACGCAGGAAGGGTTTTCTGTGAAGAGGACTTTCTGTACTCTGGGTTCCAGCAGTCTGCAGACAAGTGCAACGCAGGTGGACATCTAATCATGGACATGCAGGCCGGCAGGCCCTGGGGAAGTCTTACCGCCCCGGTTGCTTCCGCTGCGTCATCTGCAACGAGAGCCTGGACGGAGTGCCCTTCACTGTGGACACTGAGAATAAAAAGTATGGAGACTCAGCAGACAAGGATGCAGTTTTTTGCAAGTGCCTTGTGTAAATTGCACTCTTTTTTTAAGAGTGCAAAAGAGGGAATTGTAAGGAAATATTTGTATGTATTCATGCAAACTGTGAAGAAGCTTGAAAATGATTTGAGTAAGAAAACTGTGAACTGTTTTTGGGGCCTGTGAACATTTGGTTTTGTGAGGACAAAGGAAGAGGGGGAAGGTGTGGAGTTAACATACAGTCATCTCAGATCCCTGTGATAATGAAGCTGAGCCACTGGGATTGGGGAATTTAAGCAGCCAATCACTGGTCTGGAAGGGAGGCGCAGATAACTCCTCCTTTGGTCAGCGAGGTATTTAGACAGGAACCCCGCTGTGTGCTCTCTCTCTCTCCTCGCGTCGCTCGGACTGGAAGGTCGTGGCGGCCTGTGGGCAGGAGCCAGGAGTAGGCCAAACTCCTGACATTACACATATGATACGATATGGTTGTGTATGGTAATGTATTTGATTGTATTGCATTGTATATTACCATTAAAATGGATTATTGTTAAACGGTTACTTGTATGCTCTGGGTTTCCTTCCTGTAAGATAACGGCTTGTGTAGGGACGCGAGGAGATTTGGAAATGCGGCCAAGTTATCATTTATATCTCCTAACAAGCTCAAGTCTAGTTTCTCCACCTGGAGATATTCTCACTATTTCACTTTTGTCGAGCACAAAGAAAATAACGTTTTAGTTAAATGTAAGTTGTGTCCTGGCGGGTCAAAGAGCCTATCTACTGCCCAAACCAGTCATTCAAATATCTTAAAACATCTGCAAAAACAACATGCTGGGACGAAGCTAGTAGCTAAGACCACAGAGACTCAGCCGACGCCACTCCACCTCCACCTGCACCTAAGCAACAGCGGCTGGATTTTAACCAAGGGACTGCTAGCCAGAGAAAAGTCGATAAAGCCATTGCACGGTATGTTGTAGAACACATGCAGGCTATTGCTACAGTAGTGGAGTCACCCACTTTCAGGGAGCTAGTTAGCATGATAGCATTTCCGGGCGGCACACGGCATATGAAACGGAAAACTGTTTCCAACTACCTGGAGAAAGAATATACAAAAATGTAAAGCCAGCTAATATCGATGCTATCGATATTAGCATGTCAAGTTGATCAACAGATTGTATTATTCTCCAATGCAATAACAGTACTGAAATGAAGGCTAAGGGCATTAATATAATGGGAGCCCTTTTTTTAAGTAACTAAAACGTTACTTTTCACAGTAACGCATTACTTTTTGGTGTAAGTAATCAGTAAAGTAACTGAGTTACTTTTGAAATGAAGTAACTAGTAATGGTAACTAGTTACTGGTTTTCAGTAACTAGCACAACACTGGTCATAACTACACTGTAGCTATACAAATTACAATAAAAGCCTCTGCTTGAAATAAAGTTTGATTTGATTTGATTTAATAAAACAATAGAATAGGGCTAGAAGAAACTGTAGAAATATAATAATGCAAGAGAATGTTGCAAAACGAATGTTCAGGTAATGCAAGAGACGTTAACTACACAAGTAGCATAAAATAGGATGAGCTTAAGATAGAATGTAAAGTGAATTGCTGTACTGTGAAATAAAATACTGCTTACTGTGTGTGTCAGCGTGTGAGAGCATACAGTACAGCCTGTGCATACAGTGGTGCAGCTGCAACGAGCCTGGGCAGGGTTTATGAAGGCAGCGCAGCAGGAAGCTGGTCTGATCAAAAGATCCCCGGCCTCTGCAACACAGCTCGGCTTTACCACTGTTGACTGCTAGATTAGCATGCTGAGAACAAACATCTCCGTACAAATAGATGGGTAAAAAAACATTCTTAAGAAGAGTCGGCGCTCCCACCCACTCTCCTCACAACCAATATGTTAAAATGTGACAATGTTGTTTCACAGAGAGACAGAGAGGACTCGTGAACAGAGGGAGAGACACAGAGACATCTTTTCTGCTGGAGAGAACAATGTATCAGTCACAGTATTATCTCAAATACACAAAAACATGTCACCAGAGGGAATATTGGGCAATGGCTTCCAGTTTTGTAAACTGATTACAGTAGCATAACCTCCAATAATCTGCACGAGAACCCTTAACCTGTTAAGCCCGACAGACCCCATTCCCGGGGCCCTCCCGCAACATCTTGCAGGAAACAGTGTCTGAGGGCATGTTCATTTAATAAACTATGAATGTTTTATATCCATGTAACGGAAAGAAACTCATCTAACTGATCATTTTTTTTTTTTTTTCAAAAAAAAGAACACAATGCTTACGTTGAGCCTCTGAATTAGCAACGAGCGAAAAATGCTAACAGATGACTGCACCGAAATTCACTCACAAAACCTTATTATTTATCTTTGCTGCACATCCAACCCATCGTTTCACATTGTGAGGGGACACAGAATCGATGGGTGCAGACATTATCACTCAAGGATACGAACTGGCGGAGAGAATAATAAGAACAGACATCAAAACATGTGGCGCTAGGTAGCTAAAAACACTAACATGGCTCACCTGTGTTGTAGTCTGGTCAAAAGTGGTCTTCAATGGCATTAAAAGAATAAAAACACTGCTGAAGTTAATCCAATGTGTCTGTGTCCCTTTGAAATGATTTCTGATAATCCATAAGCAATAAACCTGCGTTTCCGTTTCTAGAAGTCAGAGCTAGAGACAGCTTCACTCTGGTGCAAAACTGTGTGCGCGAAGCCCACACCTTTTTGTTTTAGTATGTGTGTGAGTGGGGAGATTCCCCTTCGATTCTATTGGCTCTAACGGTCAGAAAGAGATGTCAATCACCAAAATCGACCAATGGGTTCCAGAGAAGCAGTAAAACCCCCATTTCCACCCAAATCACCTCAGAGATGGAGTTTTTTTTGCTAAACCTCTCTAAAAAGGTCAAATGTCACTTGTTTTGCATCAATCTTGATACAGGGTACTTACTATATGTTGTACTTTGGATTCCTAAAGCTTTCAGTCTACTAACCCATCATCCAAGGGTAGTTTTCACCAGGGCCGGACTGGGACAATAAGTCAGGCCGGGAATTATACACCCAGCCAGGCCACTACAAGTTTTTTGTGCCATTTTGCTGGATTTATTTGTCAATATTTACAGCGTTGCTGCCCGTAGTGATAGGACAGCCCTCTAAATCTACTACCCAAAAATAAACATGGAGATGGGTTACTATTTAAACAAATGTGCAAATCTATTTAGGAACCTATTGAGGTGAACATATTTTAAGTGGGAGTGGACCTCAAATCCTATAGGGGGGTCCGGGGGCATTCTCTATGGGCTCAGAACAGTCTCATAATACACACATGCACACAGAAGGATTCACACTTGTATGTCATGATCTGCAAAAGGTTTCAAACTTGTATTTCCGGATCCACACTTGTGTTTTTCAATGCACACACAAATGTGTTCCGTTTCATATACATGTAAATAAAATCCAAATACAGAAAAAAGTTTCACATATGTATTTTTGATCCTCGCATATTTATTTTCCGTTTAAAACCGCTGCACCTGCAAACACAAACAGCGTTCTGTGCACGGATCGCTTTGCATTCGTGTGTGGGTTTTTTGAGACTCCCCTGACGGTCAGCCGATTCGTACTTGTAATTTTTTCTATCTATAGCCAATCAGATGTCTCCTTCATTCTAAACCAATCACACGAGCGCGCCCCCACGAGGGTAAGATTACTTCATATACGCATTTTGCGCAGTCCGGCTCCATCAGGTGATCATGCAGAGCAGCGTGTCTCCGTCAGACTCAGCAGCTGTCTGATCTGATCTCTCTCTCTCGCGTCCGGTTACACTTCACTCGCGTTTATGTCCATATCGATCAGATCCAGCTCTCCTGATCTGCCTTTATAGAGAGCACCGATCAAACTATTAAGAGGGAATATCGGCCGATAATGACCGGCGGGGCTCCCCCCGTTAACAGGTCACTGTCTAGCACTGGCTTCGTAGTGCACTGATCGATTAGGCTAAGCTAACCTGTAGCTGCTCCCTCCACACTCACAACAACTTCATACAGACATAAATAAAGCAGCTGTATTCGCCATACAGGAAACACACATTTAAAACGGTTTTGCCTTCCGTTTTTGTGTACACAAGCATTCATCAATGGTTTGGAAAGTGGCGCTGTACCTTATTAATATAAAGGCTTGTATTTGCGTGCATTTCCTGTTCGGAAAGTGGCGCTGTACTGAGAGTGGAGGTGTCCTGACATTAGCGCCTGCAGGCAGGCTCCATGGACCTGTCGGCTCCGGACTGCGCAAAATGCGTACATGAAGCACTACGTCATGAACGCAAGAAATCTACCCTCGTGGGGGCGCGCTCATGTGATTGGCTTAGAATTGAGGAGACATCTGATTGGCTATAGATAGAAATAATTACAAGTACGAATCGGCTGACCGTCAGGGGAGTCTCAAAAAACCCACACACAAATGCACAGCGATCCGTGCACAGAAAGCTGTTTGTGTTTGCAGGTTTAGAGGATTTAAACGGAAAACAAATATGTGAGGATCAAAAATACACATGTAAAACTTTTTTCTGTATTTGGATTTTATTTACATGTATATGAAACGGAATACATTTGTGTGCGCATTGAAAAACACAAGTGTGGATCCGGAAATACAAGTTTGAATCCTTTTGCGGATCATGAAATACAAGTGTGAATCCTCCTGTGCGCATGTGTGTATTATGAGACTGTTCTGAGCCCATAATTCTCCCCCGGTAAGATTTTTGTTTTTAAATGTTGGACTTAAAGTTGGGGTAGGTCATTTTGGAGAAACCAGCTGGAGTGCACTAGAATTTGAAAATACACAACTGGAACAAATCTGCCACTTCCTCACAGAGCCCCTCCTCCAACACACACGAACGCGCACATGACCAATGAGGGCACGAGATAAGTTTGTGCACAGATGGAAGGCTGACAGGCAGGTAGGCCATCCAGTTACTTTAGCCGGGCCGGCTCAGATGATTGGTCGTGCTTTTTACAGCACCATGGCTTCCACAGATGATATTTTTTAATGGATTTGTTGTCAAAGCACTTCAGATATTCATTCCTATCGAGATGTTAAGAGCATTCCATGGAATATAACAAAAAGTGTATCTTGAGCCGGTTTCTCAAACTTACCTACCCCACCTTTAAATGCATCAATCTGGTGCACTTTGAGGGGGAAATAAAGAGAGAGACTACACCCACATGAAACAGAACTGTATACATTTAAATAATCATAAAATCATAATAACATGGCCATAACCAATAACATACCATATCCAATATGATAAAACATTGAAACTTGTTTATTTATTTGTTTTTGGTTCATTTATAGTTGTGAGTGTGTCTGTGCTCCTGAACCAGCCTCACCTGTCTCCCTCCTCTCCCCCCTGCTCCTCTTTGAGGCAGCAGCAAAGACTAGTTTTAGCTCTCAACAAGTTTTTAAAGTGTATCTTACATTTTTTTCACCTAGTTAACGTTTTTTTATTATTATTCATGCATATTTTACTAATCACTCTCCCTTCAAATGGAAATATGTATTTACATAAATGGTGACCAAACCGTGAGACCCACTGAGAACTAAGTTAACTATCTAAACACTCAGCAGAGTCCTTTACCTCACCTGAGCTGAGGTTATCAGTCTCTCAGTCTGACAGGAGAGGACTCTCCTCCACCTTGTTGTTGAAACAGCTCCTTATATCCGTTAGCGCAGCTAGCTAGCGCCAGATGCTAACAACAACAATAGCCTACACGTAACCGATGCGCGCGCTTTCTCTCTCTTGCTCACTTGCGCCACACATACACACACACCCTCCCGAGCTTGAATGACACACAGAGACCAATCGAGGGCATTCGTGTATGATCTGTATGAAAGTGGCCATGTGGGCAGGCCACATCATGTAGACAGCCAGTCACCCTCTGTGAGGCAGAGTCAGACCCACATTTGCGCAGCGTTGCGTTCACAATACATACATAGCAAAAATCCTCAGGCCAGCAGGTCACTTAGCAGGCCAGGCCATCGGGAAACCTCCCGGTGCTCCCGATGGCCAGTCCGGGCCTGGTTTTCACTATAAGTAAAATATTTTTTGGACGGACACTATAATTTACAGTTTTTTACTATGTTCAATCTGAATTTTCTTTCAAATAAAAAACATCTATATTGATTCTGACTTTTCTACATCCAACTCACAGGTTTATCATTACTTTGAGAAAAAAGATTATTAATGTAACCCTTTTAGAAGGGAATATATGGTCATTTGTTCTGGGAATGTCATTTTCGAGCCTGAGACTTGAAAAAAAGGCTCAGGGCTAAACAGGTAACACACAGTGAAATGTGATTACGCTCCATAAACTGCACTGTAAATGAAACAGATGGAAAAGTGGTGAAAAGTTCTACAGAACTTCCCCCTCAGAGGAGGCCAATAAGAGACCGTTGCAGAGGCCCTATTCTGCTTTTCAGGGTTTTCCCTCTCCTGCAGTGTGTTGTATTGCTCTTTGTGCAAATGGCTAAAAAATCCCTGTTTTCCCTCCAGAGGGAGTTTCTTCCCCCCCCCCCACCTGAAACACCTCCATTGGAATCCTTTGTTTACTTCAGTAACATAAGCCGCGTTCACACTGCGGTACTTGTCCCAAGTACTTAGTTCATGCGAACTCTTTAGTTCGCATGAACTAAGTACAGATCGCGTTCACACCAGAAAAAGTCCCTGGGGGTGGATTAGGCAAATGAAGCCGCTGACGTCACTTCTTCTTCTTCTGCTTTGGGTTTACTGGCAGACCGCAAACCACTTCACAGCGTATACTGCCGCCCGGTCGGAAGTCCCCGGAGTTGGGGACTGGCTTCAGTAGAAGCTGCTGGGAGTCCCAGCAGCTTCTACTGAAGCCTTCCGAGTAAATCGCCAGAACGCCGACACCTCCTCATCTCCACCGCTCCCATGTTTTATTTTGTGTTGCCATAAATTAGTCTCTCTGCGTTTCTGCGCTGGGCTAATGCTAATGCTAATGCGAGGATAATAAAATGGCGGCTTCACAAAACTTTTTGGGAGTTTTACGGGGCGTGGTTTGCAATCCGCCCAGCCAATCAGAAATATAGCTCTTTTCTCAAAAAAGAGCCGCTCGAAAGTCCCTGCTCTCTAGCAGAGACTTTCGAGGGGGTAAAAAGGTTCGCATGAACCTACTTTTAGTACCGGCTCTTTTTGGTGTGAACGCGATCATGAACTAAGTTCGCATGAACCTTTGTGGGAAAAGTACCGCAGTGTGAACGCGGCTATAGTGACATCAGTATACGTAACACTCGCTCTTCTATTGGTTAGCGCTTCAACACATTATACGTGATAAAATAAGGGGCGGAACATCTCTAAGTGGTTGAGCAATCACAACAAAATGGGCCAGCTAACCAATCAGAGCAGACTGGCTCTGGTTTCAGACAGAGGGTGAAAAGAGGTGCTGCAGCACAGGCAGTATGAGAAAAATAAAGAGCTTTTTGAACATTAAAGCATGGAGACATGTCCCAGGAGAGGTACTAAATACTGATATGAAAATGAGCATAATATATCCTCTCTCAAACATTCATTTGTAAAGAAATAAAAATGTAATCAGTCATTAATAAGTCACATTACTTTGATCAAGTATTAAAAGAGTGACTTTACATTTTGAACAGGGATTTAGCCTGTTAATCTGTACAATAAAAAAACATATTCTAACACAGTGAATAATGTCAATAAAGTTATCTCAGTTTGGGCGCACACTACACACACTCAATCAGGGTTTAACGAGCTTCATACATGAAAGGGACCTCAATTATTGTTTAATCTCTCCCTGATATAGTTTCTTCTTTGTTATCCAAGTTTTTTGTGCAAAAGTCTTGATCTGGAATGTGTATGTGTATGTATATAGGGATAATAAACAATGTTCCAAATATCAGTGAACATATAAGCTTGTATGCACTGAATTAAGAAAAACCTGTTCTGCGACAAGTGCCTGCAACCGCAACTGCTCCAATATTACTGCGGCTAAATTGTCTTTCAAAACGCTGCCTGTGGGCACAGCCATGTGCTAAAGCTTACCCTGGGGTTTTACATTTTGAAGGTTGTTTGGGTTTTAATGTTATTCAACAGAGTGGCTTGATGAGCAGAGTGTTTGTCGGATCCCTTCCTATTACTTTGGATTACGGCTGGTCGTACTGCTTTCATTAGAGTGGAGTGGACGCTTTGAGTTTGGATCTGAACATGGATTATGGGATATTTACCTCTGTTGGCCTCTAACCTGTGTAACATCCACAGCTGCTTTCATGCTAGAGCGAGTGCAGCGAAGGTCATGGGAGAACAGGGAGGCCCTCCTCTCAGCGAGTACGCAACGGCCAGGAAAATCAACATGAGCACGCCACTAAACAAGCAGCTTTTTGATTCTCACTAATTATGAAACGGTTAAACATTCTGAGCGCGTTTCCCCTCCTGCGCTCCGGTTGAGATGCCCTACAGCCGCGGTGTTGCACCGGCCCTCAGATGGGGCTCGTCAATTAGAGCTTAGAGTAAAATATTCCTCCTCCAGCGCTAATTAGGTGCTAGCCGTGGTCGAAGAGCTCCGTTGGTGGAGCGAGAGCAGTCTGTGCTGCATAGCAGTCCCCCGGTATCGTTTGGCTGACCAAAGCAGCCGCGATAACAGGGAATTATTTTAATTAACCGGTGCCGCCTTCTGCAGCTAATGAGCCTAGTTAAAACCAACCGACATCTTGCTGCAGCGTGCACGCTCCTCGCTTCAGAACCATATACTCAAAAAACTAAAATGTGCAGATAAATAAATTACAAGATGAATAGATAACAAGAGTACATGCACGGATAAATAAGTGCTTTGAGTAGGGCGTGCACGCCGGTCACACTGGCACTGATGCGTAAAAGACATCAGAGTCTCGGGGGAATGTCAAACAGGAGAATTGAATGTGTGAATAGTGAGGAAGGTTCAGAGACGATGACCGTGACATGCACACTGCTGAACGCTGACAGTAGTGTCTCGCTCCTGCAATCTTTTAGTCCACATTCAGAAAACAGAGTGATGAATTTCCTGTGTGAATGTGGGAGAAGGACACTTTTTTCTCTTTCCGCCTGAGTCAGAGTGAGCAAGAGGAGGCTTTGAAACTCTGCCCGGTCTCCTGCACAGAGCAGCAGAGGAGGGGAAAAAACGAGTTGGCCCTCATGCCTGGTTATTACTCTTCAGTTGTGTAACAGCGACATTTGCCCCACTCTGCAGCACATTCATCTCTACCTCCAAACCACCTGCATTCTCAGAACTGCTGGCTATGGGTATCACATCTTCACCTACGCAAATATCTCCGTCACACACAGGTGACACTCGCTTTATTAGCTGTTCTGCATATGGGTAGGGGAGGATGTATATATTGCAGTAAGCAAAGACTTTAACAAAGCTGGCAGAAGCAGCATAGGAGGGTAAAAAAAAACAGTGACTTCCACTAATGGGACAACTGTTTGGGTGCAGTTAGAAACCACAAACATAACCAATATTTATTTTAAGAACTTAACTTCCATACCTAACTTTATTTGCGTAACAAACATCCTTATTCTAACCCAAACTAGATATTTTCCTAAACCTAACCAAGCAGTTCTGACGCGTAACCAAAACCATTTGTTTCAATTCATGTCAACCATGTGTTTATAACTGCAACTGTGCATCCGTATGGGACAAGTTGGGTATGATATTGAGTGTTTAGTTATACCTAAATAGCAGGTAAATAGCCATAAACGTATAGACATGAAATGGAAAATGTGCAGAAGAAAAAGCAGAATTAAAAGCAGACAAAGAAAACAAAGAAGAAGAAGAAGAAGAAGAAGAAGAAGAAGAAGAAGAAGAAGAAGAAGAAGAAGAAGAAGAAGAAGAAGAAGAAGAAGAAGAAGAAGAAGAAGAAGAAGACTTTTGACTTTTGCAAAAACACTTTATTTACATATGATCAGTTATACATTTGATCAATAAAGTGCTTCATTGAGCAAAAAGAATGAACGAATCACTTAAAATAGTACATTAAAACCTATGTCTTAAAAACTTGTGCAAAGTGCAAATCCTCATTCACCACAGAACACACAATATCCTCATAACACCAACGTTGTTTAAAAGCATCCAAGTCTCCAATATGTTTATAAAAACGATGCTCCAGCCAGAGTCTGGCTCTGATGTTGCACAGCCAGATCGCTTTTGCCTCTTCCCCTTTCCTATTTTCAACCCTGTTTTTTCTACTTAAATAAATGGCCATTTTTGCTTCGCCAGAGAGGTAATTCAGGAGCTGCCACTTTTCCTTGTTCGTCTTTTTATATGGAGCCCCCATGATAAAAACACTCTCGGTAAAAGCTATACTAAAAAGACTAAAAACCCATGTTAAAAGAGAGAAGAAACCCGTGAGTCTCTTGCACTCTGTAAAAACATGGAAAACAGTCTCTCTAAAACCACAAAATGGACACTTGTTAAAAACAGCAGGATTAATAATGGAGATAAAAGAATTACAGGCGATGGCACCGTGTACAATTCTCCACTGGAGGTCGGCAGTACGTTTTTTTATGGGAGGTTTGTATACAATCCTCCACTGTGGGCCTGGTCCGCCTCCTGCACCCAGTCTGGTGCTCCACACAGTGGAGGCCCTGTCCTTCAGTGCATTTTTGTTGGTCGTCTTTACAATGTTCATGTATATTGTTTTTTTGTCAGCTTTGTGGATGGTCATTTGTCCTTGGTTTGCGACCTTGAGCAGGGGGCCGGTCAGTTCTCCGAGCCCTGGGCTCAGGTAGATCTCCGGGAAAGGGTCTGCTGGGTCCGGCTTGGCTCTTCCCTGTCCATAGCTCCTTAAAAGTCTTTTGTCATCAGGGCAGAGGATCTGGCTCCATAGTTGCAGGATCCTCTCGGCCCCACTGCATCCACCAGCTGCTGAAGGCACAGGGTCCTGGATCGGCACAGCGCCACCGTCAGGCCGGGTGTTTCGCTGCTGCTGACGTCCAACCTGGCTCTGTGAATGAGAGGCTCCCTCAACAACCAGTACAGAGAGTCTGTCCTTGGACACCTTTTATGGTTAAAAAGGGCCCAAGATTTAAAAACACCCTGATAAAAAGGAGGTAGCCCACTTAACTTTAAAATGTTTAAATCAGTTAAAGACAGAGCAGCATCCAGCCCCAGGTTACTCACGCGTCGGAGAATGCAGCTGCTCACATCTCTCCACACCAAATCAGCCGGGCCAGTCAGATACCTCTGTAAAAACGGTATCCTAAAAGTGGCTGTTCGGCTGGCCAGGTGGATAAGGCCCTGTCCCCCCTCCTCTCTAGATAAAAACAGCACCCCCTGTGGCACCCAGTGTAGACCCTCCCAAAAGAAATCCACCAACTTCTTTTGTATTTGGGCTAGTAAGCCCGAGGGAGGGTCCACACAGGTAAGACGGTGCCACAGTTGGGATGCCACAAGGTTGTTTAAAACCAACACTCTACCTTTAAAAGACATCTGAGGGAGCAGCCACCTCCACTTGGACAGCTTTCCCTCTATCTTTGCTATGACGTCCTCCCAGTTCTTCAGGACTATGCTTGTATTACCCAGGAACACACCCAGGTACTTTAGCCCATCTTTCTTCCATAGCATGTTCTGGGGAAGAACTGGGAGACCGCCACTCCACTCACCGACAGCGAGGGCCTCACTTTTCTTCCATTTCACCCTCGCTACCGATGCTGAACTAAAATCCCTCACGATGTTAACTAAAATGTCTGTCTCTTTTTGGTCTCTAATAAAAACAATGATATCATCCGCATATGCTGATAAAACCATGCCTCCACTAAAACCAGGTAAAAACAGCCCTTGCAGTTTGGAGCGTATTTTGTTGAGAAGGGGTTCTAGGGAGAGTGCATAGAGCATGCCAGACAGAGCACAGCCCTGTCGGACCCCTCTACACACTCTAAACGGAGCACACAGCCCACCGTTGAACTTCAGCACACTCTCAATCTTATTGTACAACACCTTGATCTTGGCTATGAAACCAGCGCTGAACCCAAACTTCTCCATTACTTTCCAGAGGAAGCTGTGCTCAACGCGGTCGAAAGCCTTTTCCTGATCTAGAGAAATCAGACCAGTATCAATGCCCAATGAGCTGGAGACCTCCAAAACATCTCGAATTAGGTGGACATTGTCCACCATGGACCTGCCGGGCACACAGTAGGTCTGGTCCCGGTGGATGACCTGCTCCACAGCCCTCCCCAGCCTGGTGGCCAAAGCCTTGGACAGAAGTTTGTAATCCACACACAGCAGAGACACAGGGCGCCAGTTTTTGATGTCCTGAAGGTTTCCTTTTTTTGGTAGCAGCGTGATCACCGCTCTCCTGCAGGACATCGGCATCGAGCCAGAGGCCAGACTTTCATTAAAAACGTCTAAAATGTCATGTGACAAGACGTCCCAGTAGGCTTTATAAAACTCTACGGAGAGGCCATCGATACCAGGAGCCCGCCGTCCCTGCATGCCTTGCAGGGCGGTCTGCAGCTCCTGGATCGTTAACGGCCCTTCGAGCTGTGAGTTGGTCTCCTCGGAGACCTGAGGTAGTTCTTTGCAGAACCCCTCGGACAGAGTTTCCCCCTCCTCATACTCGCTTGTGTAGAGGGTGGAATAAAAGCTCACAGCTCGCCTCCTGATCTGGCTTGGCTCTGTTATTTCCTGCCCTGTGTCTGACAGCAGTGAGTGGATCACTCGCCTCTGCCCATTCTTCTTCTCCAGGCCGAAGAAGAAGCTAGTGGGAGCATCCATCTCGTTGGTGTTGAGGAACCGGGACCTGACTAGTGCACCTTGAACTTTAACGTCCAGCAGGTTGGCTAAAGCCATTTTGTTCTCTTTGAGGATTTCAATATATCCTCGATCTCCTGTGGTTTCACTTATTGTTTCTAGTTCCACGATATCACTCTCCAGGTCTTTCATAGATCTAATGATGTCTTTTGTGACATTGAGGGTGTGCTGTTGGCAGAGCAATCTTATCTCAGTCTTACCATGGTCCCACCACTGCCTAAGACTGCTAAAATCTCCCTTTCTCTGCCTAAAAACACTCCAGAAATAAATAAGGGCCTCTTTAAAATGTTTATCAAATGTTAAAACCGAGTTAAAATGCCAATATGCACTTCTGGGTAAAACATTTCTAATAAAAACATTACATAAAAGCAAAGAGTGATCCGTAAAACCAGCAGGTGATATGCTGCACATTTTAAAAATATTAAAATGATGCTTAAAACAATAAAAACGATCTAGTCTAGCTGATGAGATCCTATTCTCTCTGATGTGGGACCAGGTGTACTGCCTGGTGTCTGCGTGCATCCTTCTCCATACATCCACCAGGCCGTGGGAGTGGACCAGCTGCCTCAGAGCATGCTGGGATGCTGGATGCGGCTCTGCATGATTGCGATCCAAAGATGCATTTTCTGTACAATTAAAATCCCCACCCAAGAATAAAAAATCCTCCGTGGCACAACCGTTTAAAACATCGTTAACTTTGAGTAAAAACAGCTTCCTCTCTGCACCGTTTGTTGGAGCATACACATTTACAAAAACAGCTGTAAAAAGGTCAAACCGTGCTTTTATTAAAAGTAACCTCCCATTGATAAAATGCTCGACCTCCAGAGAGACAGGACTAAAAGACTTGGAGAGGAGGAAGCCCACCCCCCCACTAAGAGAGGTGTTGTGGCTTAAAATGACTTCCCCCTCCCACTCCTTTCTCCAGTCCGTCTCATTAAAAACGTCACTGTGCGTCTCTTGTAAAAAGAGGACATCGATATGTTTTATTTTTGCAGTCTGAAATATTAAAGCCCTCTTTCTTTCCTCTCTGGCTCCATTTACATTTAAACTTCCCACACTAAAAGTGTCCATTTCGAGTGAGATGTTAAAAGCAAAAATAAAAACAAATAAATTAAACACAGACATCGAGGTTTTTAAAATCAACGCTGCCCATTTGCTTCCTCACTTTTGTAACAATTCTTTTTAGTCTGTATATTTCCAGCTCATCCAGGACAGACTGCTCTTTCCGGCTCATGTGGAGTCTTGCTGAGGCACAGAAAACAGACAAATCTGGGAAATATTCTTCTATGATTACATTATGTTGGTTTTTTGTCTGCACCAGGTAATTTTTTATCATTTCGGCCGAGTACATTTTTTTTTGTTGGCTACTGCTCATAAAACCTGGCACATCACTGCTGTCAGACACACAATCATCCCAACTCTCATCCGCCTGTTCTTGCTCTCTTTCTTCCTTTCCCTCACTCACTACTTTAATGCTTTTTGCAACGGTTGGTACATCCTTTTTACTTCTCCTGCGTTTAGTAGCAGTCTTTTTCTTATTTATCATTTCTGTTGCAACCTCCTCTTCCTCCATTTCAGCAACCTCCACCTGCTCACCCCATGTTTTCAGGTGGCAGTCCGCCTCGGCGCAGCCACGGGCGGCCTCGGTGCAACGGACAGCCCCGGCACAGCCGGGGGTCTCGGCGCGGCCGGCCCCGGCGCAGCGGTGGACGACCCCGCCGCTGGCACGTTGGACGGCCCAGCCTGCGGGTCATCCGGACCAGGCGGAGCCGGATCCCCGCGCCTCGGACAGGCATTCATGGTGTGCCCCTCCTCCCCGCAACCAAAACACTTCATAACTGATGATGTTGCAAAAATCACATAGTCATAATCATCTACTTTAACGTAAAAACGGAGGTTAAGCTCCGCATTCCGATTGTTCAGTATCATATACACTTGTCTGCGGTGAGACACTACGTGTATTTCAGTAACTGAGACTTACATCCAGACAGCATCTTTTTTACGGGAGAAACAAGTTTCCCGTGTCTGGACAGTACTCTACTGAGGAACTCATCAGTTATGAAGGGAGGGATATTAGACAGTACAACTTTGGTTGCGGGAAGCATCAGCGGCTGTACTTGGACAAACATTTCTCTCACCACAATGCCCGTCTCGATGACGCGGTTCGCCTTCTCCACCTGATCCAGAAAGATCACCACCGCGCTGTTCATCCGCGCCGGGGACTTAATGCTGCTGTGCCCGACCTTCTCTCCCACAGCCAGCCCGATCTCCTCCACAGTGCATGGGAAGCCGGCTGCGATTTTAATGCCGTGCTTCCTCGTGAGTTTGGCAAACTCTCCATTTACCATGGCGTCAGACGCCGGCCGGCGAGACACCGGCAGGAGAAGCCCACAAAACACCCCAAAAACACCACCAAAAAGCACGAAAAGTACAGAAAATCAAAACCACCACCGATAAACTATATTAAATAAACACCCATTACACAAAAATAAACGGAAAATATAACGAAAAAAGAAAAATGGCCCGGTAGACAGAGAGCTTTGCCTTCTGGCTCAGCTCCCTTTTCGTCACAACGGTGCGGTAAAGCGACTGCAGTACCGCTCCTGCTGCTCCGATTCTCCGGCCCATCTCACGCTCCATTGTTCCCTCACTCGAGAACAAGACCCCGAGATACTTGAACTCCTTCACTTGGGGTAAGGACTCATTCCCTACTTGGAGTGGACAGTCCATCGGTTTCCTGCTGAGAACCATGGCCTCAGATTTGGAGGTGCTGATCCTCATCCCAGCCGCTTCACATTCGGTTGCGAACCGATACAGTGAGTGCTGAAGGTACAGTGAGTGCTGAAGGTCTCAGACCGATGAAGCCATTAGAACCACATCATCTGCAAAAAGCAGTGGTGCAATCCTTAGTCCACCGAACTGCAGACCCCCTCCCCCACGACTACGCCTCGAAATCCGATCCATGTATATTCCAAACAGGATTGGTGACAAAGCGCAGCCCTGGCGGAGGCCAACCCTCACCGGAAATGGGTCCGACTTCCTGCCGAGGACCCGGACACAGCTCTCGCTTTGGGAGTACAGAGATTGGATGGCCCTGAGTAGAGACCCCCTCACCCCATACTCCCGCAGCACCTCCCACAATAACTCCCTGGGAACTCGGTCATACGCCTTCTCCAAGTCTACAAAACACATGTAGACCGGATAAGCGTACTCCCAGGCCCCCTCCAGGATCCTTGCGAGAATAAAAAGCTGATCCGTCGTTCCACGACCAGGACGGAATCCGCATTGTTCCTCATCAATCTGAGGTTCGACAATCGGCCTGACCCTCCTTTCGAGTACCTTAGAGTAAACTTTCCCGGAGAGGCTGAGTAGTGTGATGCCTCTGTAATTGGCACACACCCTCTGATCCCCCTTTTTAAAAAGGGGAACCACCACCCCGGTCTGCCACTCCTTCGGTACTGTTTCCGACTTCCACGCAACGTTGATGAGACGTGTCAACCATGACAGTCCCTCAACACCCAGAGCCTTCAGCATTTCCGGGCGGATCTCATCCACCCCCGGGGCTTTGCCACTGTGGATTGGTGTTGATCCCCCGTCATACTCCAGCTCTGCCTCTAACATAGAGAGCGGAGTTGTGGGGTTCAGGAGTTCCTCAAAGTGTTCCTTCCAACGCCCTAACACTCCATCAGTTGAGGTCAACAACGTCCCATCCTTACTGTACACAGCTTGGATGGTTCCCTGCTTCCCCCTCCTGAGGTGTCGGACAGTTTTCCAGAACAACTTTGGTGCCGCCCGAAAGTTCTTCTCCATGTCTTCTCCGAACTTCTCCCACACCCGCTGCTTTGCCTCGGCCACGGATGAGGCTGCTGCCCTTCGGGCCTGTCGGTACCTTGCAACTGCCTCGGGAGTCCCCCGGGATAACAAATCCCTGAAGGACTCCTTCTTCAGTCGGACGGCTTCCCTGACCACCGGTGTCCACCAGGAGGTTCGAGGGTTACCGCCCCTTGAGGCACCTAGGACCTTGAGACCACAGCTACCCGCCGCGGCTTTGGCAATAGAGGCTTTGAACACCGACCACTCTGGTTCAATGTCCCCAACCTCCACAGGAATGCCTGAAAAGCTCCTCCGGAGGTGTGAGTTGAAGGCCTCCTGAACTTGGGCCTCCAGCAGACGTTCCCAGTTCACCCGAACTACACGTTTGGGCTTACCAGGTCTATCCAGAGGCTTCCCCCGCCACTCGACCCAACTCACTACCAGATGGTGAACAGTTGACAACTCCGCCCCTCTCTTTACCCGAGTGTCCAAAACATACGGCCTCGGGTCCGATGATACGATAACGAAATCGATCATGGACCTTCTGCTTAGGGTGCTCTGGTACCACGTACACTTATGAGCATCCTTATGTTCGAACATGGTGTTTGTTATGGCCAATCCATGACTAGCACAGAAGTCCAGTAACAAACCACCACTCCGGTTCAGATCAGGGGGGCCGTTCCTCCCAATCACGCCCCTCCAAGTGTCTCCATCATTGTCCACATGTGCGTTGAAGTCTCCCAGCAAGATTAAAGAGTCCCCTTCAGGGGCCCCATACAGGACTCTTTCCAGGGTCTCCAAGAAGGCCGTATACTCTGAACTGCTGTTGGGTGCATAAGCACACACAACAGTCAGAGTTTTCCCCCCCATAACCCGCAGGCGTAGGGAGGCGATCCTCTCGTCCACTGGGGTAAACTCCAACAACGAAGCACCCAACCGGGGACTTGTGAGTATCCCCACACCCGCCCAGCGCCTCACACCTTGAGCAACTCCGGAGAAGAATAGAGTCCAACTCCTATCCAGAAGTAAGGTTCCAGAGCCGACGCTGTGCGCAGAGGTGAGCCCAACCAGATCCAACTGGTAACGCTCCACCTCCCGCACAAGCTCCGGCTCCTTCCCCCCCAGAGAGGTGACGTTCCACGTCCCCAAAGCCAGCTTCTGTCGCCCGGGTCTGGTCCGTCGAGACCCTCCGCTTTCACTGCCACCCTTCTGGCAGCGCACCCGACCCCATCGCTGTTTCCCGTAGGTGGTGGGCCCGCGGGACGGAGAAGCTAAAATGCACACACAAGACATGCAAAATGTCCATAAAAGTCGCATGCTACGAAAGGGAAATCCCATGTGGTCACTAAAAGAAGGAGAAAATGAAGATGAATTAGAAGGCGAGAAAAAAGTGTGAGAAAAGTAATATAAATGTAATGGAATAAAATAAACACAAAAACAGGACGGAGGTCTGTAGTATTTCCTAGGTTGCACAGGCTAGAAATCAGAAGAAGAATATGCAAATGAATGAAAGTAATAGCCAATGAGTTGTTTAAATAATGTGGAAATAGGGGAGTACCGATAGAAAGAAGAGTAGAGGAAGGTCAGCGTAATCTCCGTCACATGTACCCATTTCTTTAGCATGGTGTACTGTATGTGTAAAGAGGAGGTAGTGTAGTACAACAAGGTTATCACCATCACCATGGAGCGTGGTGAACTACACAGTTACCTGCACCTCTCACGCTGCAGACCTGGGATCAGCGTCACCGGACTGTGTGCAGCTGCTCTCATTATACCTCTATACGTGGGAGCTGAACTTTAAATTAGTCAGCGTGGCACCTTAATAGCCTGCTTGAATTCACCTCCTCGAAAGGCACTAATGTGCAATGCCGCACTTCATCTGCACATCACACATCTTACCATCATACTTAGCCTCTCATCTCGAAAACCAAGCGGAGCCGGCGGCGGCGACAAGTCAAGGTCATCTGACGAGAGCTGGAGGTGTATGTGATGTGAATTCACTCACTGGATTGATTCCTCCTGTACGGCCTAATGATCAAACCCTGGTGGATTTAGAGGATAGTCAGGCCCCTTCACCAGAGGGTGGAGGAGACTGATGCGCAGGGAGAAGAGATCCTGTACACACTGTTACAGTAGAGGGCCAAATGAGTTTGATCTGCAGATCATGTTTGCAGCGAGAGGAAAAACCCGGCTCATGTTATTAATATGAATCTGACAAGCTTTGCAGTCCAATGTTTACAGTATCTTTCTGTTTTTTGCTATACAGTATGTGTTACATAAGCACTCTCAGCATTAAGGGGATTATGAAGAATTCCTGGATATAATAAATGACGCGATGAGAGAAAATGTCAACTGTTCAACATCTGACAATAATAAAATAAAAGCAAAGGATGAAGGTACACCAGATTTAAAAAAAACATACTGTCAATGACTGTCTTTAAAGAGGCCCTATTATCGATGTTGGGGTTTTCCCTCTCCTGTAGTGTGCACTAAAGGTTTGTGTGCATGTAAATGGTCTGCAAAGGCTCAAATCCCTGTGTTCTCTCCAGACGGTGTCTCTCCCGTACACACACCCCTGAAACGCCTTGGACTCCTTTGTTTACTTTCTGAACATACTGTAGTGGCGTCACTATGTTGCACTTCTAACAGGCAAGCCTCCAACACATTGTATCTGATAGGCTAAGGGGCAGGACATCTCTAAGTGGTTAACCAATCAGAGCAGAATATTAAAGCATGGAGACAAGACACAGTAGAGGCACTTAATACAAATATGAACCTGAAATGTGCACAATAGGGTCCCTCTAATATTTCTGAGGCTTCCCCACATGTATTGGGGTTAATAACATCTCATGTTCAGGACTTCAAGCACTTAAAATGCGAGCAGCATCATCTCTTTTAAAAAGTGTCCTGGATACATGTCCACTAACAGTTCATACATGCAACTTCAACCCAAAACGGATATGTTCCTAAACCTAACCAAGAGGTTTTTTTAACCAAACCTAACCTATGAGATATGTTTCCATTCCCATGTACTACCATCTGCCAGTGTGTGACTTAATGAGGAATGATAACTAGTGTTAGGTGACACAAAGAAGGCCTAAAATGCATAGACATAACATGTGTCAGAAGAAGGTGAAATGAAAGAAAGTAATCTGGGAAAAAGTTGTTTAAATAACAGAGAAAAGTAGAGGATGTAAAGAAAGAGAAAGTAGAAGAAAGTCAGCGTAATGAATTAAAAAGGCAAACAACAATCGCCAAGCATAAAAAATGGGGGCGTCAAGATGGAGGTCTGTGGTATTTCTCTCATCGCACCCCCATAAATCAGACTTTGTAGCCAGAAACTCATTTTGGATGTAAACACGTCTTTGCAGGCTATGATTGAGCAAGTGGACGCGTATGTGTGACAGTACAACACGGCACTAATGAGATCCCAAACCAGAAGCAAGCAACGCTGGAATTAGTGCCTTTCACACCAACACCCCCCACTCCCCCCCTTGGTCCAACAGCTCCCTAATTCTCCCTACACTTCCACTGGCTTTATTAAAACCTGGACACGAGGCAGGGTTGAAAAATGAGCTGAACTCAACGTCGGCTTCGACAGTGTAATGTGCTCTGGAGGAGAGGAGGGAAATGACCTATGAAATACAACCTTGTCTTTAAATACAATACAGCCCTTGTTACACACACGTTGAGTGTGAGAGTGCGCACACACATTTGCGCTTATACATTCCTACGCAGACACATGCCAAGCATCGGAGCAATTATGATAACCAAGTTTTCACACAAAGCCTAGGTTTACCCCTCCCATTCTCCAACTGAGTAAATGGTTAGCCACGCACAAAATAATAATAGAAGCATGTAAATGAGACGTTTTAAATAAGGTAAATCAACAAAATCCCTCCGCGTGCAGCCAACGCACACAGTGGGGCTCGCAGATGCCCGCGTTTAGAGAAGTAAAGCAAACACTGTGCTGCTTCCTCACAAAGGCCTCCTGCTGCCTCCGACTGATTTTAATGAGGTATTAGCAGCAAAAGATAAACTTTATTTTTGTACTATTCACTCTCTTCTTGCAGGCACCCCCATAGCCCCCCCCCCCCCCTTTCCCCCTGCAGGCCACCAAAGACCCGAGCAGATCTGAGTGATTTCTCTTCATTCAACGCCGGGGCTGTGAAATGTGATTGGCTCCTTTCAGTATTTCTTTTGAGTTTTTTTTTAAAAAGTGGTTACAATACTTTCTGTGTTTGACTCAAAGAACAGCAGGGAGTGTGTGTTCCTGGTCATTAAGGTGCTTTGCCGGGTCATTAGCAGTTGTAGCCGAACTGCAGCACAAGGGAGAACATTGCATAAAGACACACACACACACACACACACACACACACACACACACTGAATACGCGTGGGTGGGTCACCACTGACTTCTACCCGTGGCTTCGCTCCACAGATGATTAAAGCCAATGGTGACAGAGAGGAACATGTGTGTGTGTGTGCAAAGAAACATACCAGCGAGCGCACACACAAACACACACACAAAGAGGAATATGAAATCTGCACTGTGGCGCCGCAACACACACAGGCTTTTGATCAGCTTTCAGGAGAAGGCTGTTGCACAACAACATAAAGAGCAGGGACATTGCAGAACATGCTGCTCAGTAACACAGAAACATTTCTGACCGTACGACAGAGTTCAACTAGACAACAGCTTACCAGTGGTGCAAAGTAACTACAGTAAGTACATGTACTCAAGTACTGAGTAAAATGACTTGCGCTTTACTTGAGTATTTAAATGTTTTGCTACTTTATACTTTTCTCCACTAGATATTTGTAGTACCAGTTAATTTGAGATGGGTCTGTCTGCAGACCGCAGCAAGGAGGCGTTTCCTATAGGGGCGTTTCCTGTAGGGCGTTTCCTATAGGGGCGTTTCCTATAGGGGCGTTTCCCATAGGGGCGTTTCCTAACTTTTTTTATCCAGCTGCTTTTATAAATCCTCGCAGAAGAAGTCATTGTTCTAGTGATGGGAATTCCGGCTCTTCTTGCTGAGCCGGATCATTTGGCTCACCAAGAAGAGCCGGCTCTTTTGGCTCCCAAAGGGCTCTTCAGTTTACCACATATTATACCTTTTAATTAAATCAAATGTAGAGCTGTTTTGACTAATGATGTGTACACATATATCACTTAAATTATTCAAGACATCCTTTGTACGAAAGTATTCAAAGTAAAAATTACATGTTTAATATAAATTATTTGCTTGGCCAATTGTCTTCATTGCATTTACAGACCCGTGTAACTCTCTGATACCACCCAATGAATGCATGCCTTGCTTGTAGAACCACGCTACACAAAACAGATAGCAACACCTACTACAAACTATTTAAAAAAAGGGGCTACTGTATCAACCTATATAAAGTATATAAATATAGTTTTTTCTTCCCTGCAGGAGAGGGGAGCGTGCTTGAGATCAACTGCTAGGCTGCAGCGGGGAGAAGAGGGGGACAAAAAGTAGGAAGAGAAGTAATGGGTCAGAAACCCTCCTTTTTTACGCAGCGGTCCAGACATAGACATCATAGCGACGGCGACATATATTCAGTTGCCAGTTACTTTTGGCATTAGGGCAGGGATATCTTTCAAGGTTTGACATAATGAATTGTGCTACTTTTAAAGCAAGCAACGATGTTTTCAAATCTGTAATCAAAAAGCTCCTCAAAACACTATAGAAGCAAGTTCCTGCCGTTGTTACGTTAGTTCAAACAGTAACAACGGACTACTTTTCTTAGCGGATGCATGTCAATTTAAATCAATACAAAAAACTATTTTTTAAATCAATAAAATCTTTTTCTAAATCCATAAAAGCATTTCAATTATTATTGGGAGTAATGTCGTTACTTTGTTGAGAATGTGGCCATGTGTAATAAGCGGGATAATGTCCACATTGCACATTGCATAATGTGCCTTCATGCCGATCTAGATCCCTCCGCAAAAACAAAACAAAAAACGTCTCGTTCGCGGGCGAGAGCCGGCTCCCGTCGTTCACTATAGGAAACGCCCCTATAGGAAACGCCCTATAGGAAACGCCCCTATAGGAAACGCCCCTATAGGAAACGCCTCTGCAGACAGACTCTATTGGTTAATTTGCCCATTTGGATATGCAATATAACAATCACTTAAATAACACTTATGTTCTACCTGAAGTAAATTCACCAGCACCCTGCAGTATACAAAGTCATTCAAACTTTCACCTTTACCAGCTTTGAGAACACTTTCATGCATTAATAATTATAAATAAATAAAACATATGACATATATTATTCTGAAAAGGGCCAATGTGCATAGTGATTATTTTGACTTTTGGCATTTATAAAGTATATTTTGATGCTAATACTTTTACTTGAGTAACATTTTGATTGCAGGACATTTATTTGTAACCGAGTATTCCTACACTCTGGTACTTCTACTTTGACTGGTCCCTGTTTTCTCCCTCTCTCATTAGTCAGGCACATTAGCTTTCCTGCAACTCTTACAGCCAACGAAAGGAAAAGAGAGCCTGCGGCAAAGTGACCTTCTGGGGATGGAGCGAGGCCGGGGGAATTCTTTGACACCACTGATCTCTGTCAAGTTCCGTCTCGGCTCATACAAAACTCTGATGTGATGCAGCCATCAGTGATTGACACGCGGGATGGAGTGAATTTTAAGCGCTGTGTCCGTGCAACGGCAGATCATTTGACTACAGATTGACAAGACTGGTGATGGCTGCTGGCAAATTAACCCTTGAAGAGATGTCACGAGGAGAGATCTGAGGTGAAGAAAGATCTTACGTTCGATTAAAGCCAGAGGTCGCACACGGGAGAGGGTGGATCAAAAAACCCAGTTTGGAGTTCCTGCGCAGAGTTAACCTGATAAATGAACCGCTGAAAGTCTTGTGCACAAAATGATGAGATTTACTGACCTCCAGAGGGAAGTAGCCGGGCAGCATAATTAAAGGTTGCTGTTTGTGTTTTTCCTCTTTCTCACCACTGCAGCTATATCAAATTATGTGGCCATGGCTGGAGGCGACACTTGAGAGACCTCCAGTGCCCGGGTCTCTGTCAGCGCTCCAACACAGCTCAGACACAGCTCAGACACGTCACCCGCAGACCAACACCTCTCATACTGCTACAGTATAACAAAATATAGGGATGGGTAGATTGATAAATAGATAGACGTCTAAAAAAAGTTAAACAAATTGTACTTTTACTCCACTATTACTCTTTACTGCTTGTGCTTTTTACTCCACATGTATGTAATTCTTATATGTACTAGCTACTTTCTCTATCAAACACATTATGCTCACATGATATTTTGCAGTACTGTATTGTATTCCAAAGAGGATATATTGGCTGATAGTTACTAGTTACTTTGTGCATATAAAACATATGCTTGAATGATAAGATACAGAACATTTTCAATTATACTTCACTTATACTTGTAATGCAGTGTTTTAAAAACATAGTATTTTAACTTGTACTTAAGCAAAGGATCTGAATTCTACTTCTACCTCTGAATTTAGCCTGTACTATCCCATACACATGATGTATTACAGTCATTTTGTGCACTCTTAAACCTTTAACAATGTAAAGTAAATTGACACTATCGAGAGAACAGACAAAGAGTATGTATTAGTATTGAAACTCGTATCCGTCTTCTAATCCCTGCCAAAAAAAGATGTTTGAAATATATATTTTTGAATACCACCACCATTTAAGTCATTTTGATATCTTTGACTCCTATCAAATGTAACAAAGTTCCTTGTATGTGGGAGATTATTGGCACTATTGACACTGTCAATAAAGTTTAGATGCAGATAAAGGCACAAGCCATTGAAATACATCACTTTTGTGCAGCGTGAAATTGAAACTTCTGGATCAAGGAGTCGAAACACAGTGAGAACACGGGAAAGCTCCAACTTCACTGGTTTATTCTTAGTTACCGCCGGAGAATTGACAAAGATATTTGCTGCAGCCACTAAGTTACCTGCTCAACCAATTCTGAAGATCTCTCCCCAGTCCCATGTATTGAGCTAGCTCTGAGAGAATAATCAACAATCTGCATGACAAGAAAAAACAGGCAGAGCACTATAACTCTTATCCATGGCTTAAGAATGTTAATACCAAAGGGACATACGCACAGGGCCGCCCCTCCTTACATGCAGATCACGCAGACTGCGTGGGGCCTCACCTTGCGGAGGGTGCCTCATCTTATGCGCAAATGCGGCGCAATTATGCGCTCCGCAGTTACTCCGCTGCAAAGCTCCGGCGAACTAACAGTTCACGAGCGTGCTCCACTAGCACACCCCCCCACCCCTGTCAACACTTGCGACACATAAAAGCCGGCCTCGTGAAACACCTTTGCGTGGGGCCACAAGTTGGCCAGGGGCGGCCCTGCATACGCACCCGATAAGATGCACAACCAGATGTCCAGCCTATCTTGTGTTAACTTGTGCTCGACCCTTAACTAGCAATAACAAAGAGACAGAGCTGCTTTCTCAGAGAGAGTGCAGCACCCCAAGGTCGCAGGCCTGTGCTCAGCGAGGGGAGTAGAAAGTGAGAAACTGGGTCAAAGTTATGGGCCAGGGAAATATTTTCCTCAACACAGCCAGTCACTAGATGCTTCCAAAGCTTTCTGGCCTTGCTGCACAAAGAGGCCAAAATGTGAGGGTCAGAGGTATAGGCAGCCAGCAGAGCATAAGCTCAGTGAATGGGATGAGGACTTCAGGATAAGAGGTGTTAAAACATCACAGCAGTATTCCTATTAAAAATACAAGCAAATTAATGTAATTGAAAAGTAACTGCAATACAAGTATGTGGGTACTGTCCCCAAATCAAATATATTTTGTCATAAAAGTTCATAACAGGAGTGATTATCAAAAGAATGGAAAATCATATAACAGCTTGCTTATTTTGACAGCAAGGTTTTGTAACTCTTTCAAAAATTCCTGTAAACCAAAACAACTGTTTGTTGGCGATTTCTGTGTTTAGCAAAAGCCAAACAAAATTAGTAATTTTCCCATTTTTTTATTTTTCTTATACCTTTTTTCCTGTCTGTTGTTCAGCCTCGATCAGGATCTATGGGCACGTTCATTCCTTCATTTGTCGGGCACTCCACTCTCCTTAGTGCCCTTCGATAGACACATTTTTTCTGGGACCAAAAAAACCCTAGGCAGGTGAATACTACATACAAGTGATATTATTTTTGCGTAAATGTTTCCTTAATGAAGTTTTATGTTCGCAGTATACGTTTCAACAAAGATGGGTGCAATTGGATGGACTCCTGATCCAGAGTCTCAGAGACTTTTTCTCATTTGACCTTTTCAGAAAAGTCTTCTGGTCAACTCAAAAGAGAAATAAACCAAAAATAAAAAACAAGCTGCCAGTCAGCACCATGAATAACATGCTTCTGCCCCCCCTTGCTTCTCGACTTCCCCTTCTTCTCCCTCCACCTCTTTCTTTCTTTTGACTCAGTATGAAGCATCCCTACAGGACTTCTGTGTTTCCGTCTCAGCTTGGTTTGATTCAGACTCCCATTCCTTAAAACACGCCGCCAGACCATGAGAGCAGCCAAAGAATCAGACCCTGTGATCTGAAGACTGCTGGTCGGGTCCAATAAACATAAATCTGAATAATGGTGCATTTAAGGTCCTACAACATTTCCACTATAGTACAACTCAGCCAGCAGGGTCAATTGTTGGAAAGCTTCTGCGGACACAGGTCCAATATGGAGCTTGGCAGGAATTCAGCTTGTATACACAGAGTTTAAACATAGAGCTCAGTGTGTGTGTGTGTGTGTGTGTGTGTGTGTGTGTGTGTGTGTGTGTGTGTGTGTGTGTGTGTGTGTGTGTGTGTGTGTGTGTGTGTGTGTGTGTGTGTGTGTGTGTGTGTGTGTGTGTGTGGTGTGTGTGTGTGTGTGTGTGTGTGTGTGTGTGTGTGTGTGTACACTGAACAAAAGTATAAATGCAACACTTTTGTTTTTGCTCCCATTTTTCATGAGATGAACTCAAAGATCTAAAACATTTTCTAAATACACAAAATAACCATTTCTCTCAAATATTGTTCACAAATCTGAAAGAATCTGTGATAGTGAGCACTTCTCCTTTCCCGAGATAATCCATCCCACCTCACAGGTGTGGCATATCAAGATGCTGATTAGACAGCATGATTATTGCACAGGTGTGCCTTAGGCTGGCCACAATAAAAGGCCACTCTAAAAATGCTCAGTTTTATCACACAGCACAATGCAACAGATGTCGCAAGTTTTGAGGGAGCGTGCAATTGGCAAGCTGACAGCAGGAATGTCCACCAGAGCTGTTGCCCGTGAAGTATTAAAGTAACATGTTATAGCAGAAAGTTGTAGATTAGCGCAAATGGTCTTTTTCTTTCAACTTTTGTGTTATTATCAAAAGGTGGTTTTTTTGGCTATTTGTGAGTAGGTAAGGTACAGTACAACCTGTGATTTTTGCCTTGAGTAAAATAATTACCCGTTGATAAGTATTTTTCAGTGGTTCATATCCAGCATGCATTAGCTAAGAAACGATAAAGATGTTGGTGTGTTTCTGAATTGAGTCACAGTTAGAGAGACAATGGTCCTTCTGAGTTATCAATAGATGCATTCATTCTAAGTGAGCTGACTTCGGGGTGGAAGGAAGTTCAGAAAAGGCCTGAGCAGTGGCGAGCCGTGACTTTTATACCTAGGCCCTCTGACCCCCCCTTCCCTCGAAAAAAAAGAAGAGATATTACGTCTCAACGTATACTTCAGCGGAATATCAAAACAGTGGTCCGGGGTGCAAAACGCATCAATGACAGCGACCCTCTACCACACAGAACAACACCATTTATATAAACACCTATCATGACAGGGCACCCACAGCCAGGTAACAATTACAAATGAATTAAGTCGGCACGGCGGCCCGCATTGAAAATGACTTGGCCTACCTTTGATGATCAAATCACTGAAACACAAAGTCCATCCTCCTGTCCTTCTGGATGAAGCACTTGCGGGTCATTCAGCTGATCCTTTGCCACTCCAGTTTATCATTGTAACTCAATCTTGAAAATGACTCGGTTAATAATTTCGCAACGATGTCATCACTATCACTGACATGAGCCATCATGAACTTATGCTAATCATAAATCTATCGATCATAAATCTATCGATTAGATTTATGAATAAAAAAAAGTAGGATAGACATGTGGATATTATCCGGCTGAACACAACGTGCATTTAGCTAACAGGCTCGTTTTCCACAGACCTTATTTCGAGCTATTTTCCAAAATCCTATGGAGAAATGCCACTGCTTTCTGTCGAGGGAATCCGAGCGAAGCTTACTTCCGGGTTTTAGGACGCGTCACTGCACCACTTGCATAGACCTCACAGCGGGCGGAACCTGTCATAAAGTCTGCGAAAATAAAGCCCGCCCATTTAGAGGGAAGATATGATTGGTCAATTGTACTGTCATTTGACATTACTTTCTCGTTGAGTTACTATTGCTGGCCCTCTGTGAATGTAGAGAGGGACCAAGTTCTCCCGTCTTCACAGTAACTCGCAGAGACTGCATTTAACCCTTCACATTCCAACAGAAACTGAACAGGCAGATTCGAAGGATTTATTTCTTTGGAAATATTATTTTAAATACAATTAAATCAAGTTATTTTGGTCAAATTAATGAAAAATGTAACAACAAAATATAAAAAATAATATTTTTTTTAATGTTTTCAAATATTAGTTTTTAGAATATCTTAGGCCCTCACAGAGGGCCTAGAGGGCCCTGACGGCTCGCTACTGGGCCTGAGGGTATAAGAACAGTTAACCTTTGTTAGTTAGCTAATCCTATGGATGTCATGAGACGATGACATTTAAACCTATAACAAGCATAGCTTTCAGAGAGGAAAGCAGGTGACATTTGTGTGATAAGCTGCATGATCAAATATGTATGTGTTCATTTCAGTGGCTATATGCTGTGTAATTACTGCTCAACTATATCTGTGTTTGTGTTTTATTGATTTCTCTCTGTTTTATTCTTTCATGTTATGAGTACTACATTGCCACAACATTTTGGAGTAGTTGGCTTAAACAGATGTGTGTGTGTTAAAGGGGAATGGGTGTGCGTTCTGTCATGACTCAAAAGCATTGTTGTGGAACTGCCTGAGGGCAGAGACACACACATACACACACACACACACACACACACACACACACACACACACACACACACACACACACACACACACACACACACACACACACACACACACACACACACACACACACACACACACACACACACACACACACACACACACACACACACGCTGTAAGGAGATGGGGCAAAACAGATGGAGTCAACAACTGCTGACTCATTGCCTAGGGTCCCGCCCAGAAGTGAAACTGGCCAATGGAGAACTACCAACTCACGGTCTAGGGCTCGCCCAGAAGTGAAATCGCCAATAACAAATAGCTAGGGAGGAGCAACCAACACAACTCCTCCCACAGAATTTGTATTTAAGCTGTAACATTCTTACATTCAGCGCTGTCTTCTGACTGACTGTCGTGGTACGTATATCACACAGTGGTAGAATTCAGCCCGGAGTACTCTGTATTGTACTATTGCAGAGTGCTCTGTATTGTGTATTGTTGCTTTTACCATTAAAACAGATTATTGTTTAACCTTTATTCTGGTGCTTTGAGTTCCTTCTTTTATAAATTTGACCAGCTCATCAGTCACAAGGGACGGCGCGGAGCAGAGGTGAACCTTCTACCACCGCCATTGGGTGGTGCTCCAACACCGTGAATTGAATGTTCATTTCTCTACCATAAGCCATCTCCACAGGCGTTTCAGAGCATTTGGCAGTACATCCAACCGGCCTCACATTACATTACATTACATGTCACTTGTTAGACGCTTTTATCCAAAGCGACTTACATACTGTGGGCAATCCCCACAGGAGCAATTTTGGGGTGAAGTGTCTCAGGGACACAACGACATGCTGACTGCAGTGGGGTTTGAACCTGTGACCCAATGATCACAACACCAAGGCTCTATCCACTGCGCCACAAACGCAGACCACGTGTAACCACACCAGCCCAGGACCTCCACATCCAGCATGTTCACCTCCAAGATGGTCTGAGACCAGCCACTCGGACAGCTGCTGCAACAATCGGTTTGCATAACCAAAGAATTTCTGCACAAACTGTCAGAAACCGTCTCAGGGAAGCTCATCTGCATGCTCGTCGTCCTCATCGGGGTCTCGACCTGACTCCGGTTCGTCGTCGTAACCGACTTGAGTGGGCAAATGCTCACATTCGATGGCGTCCGGCACGTTGGAGAGGTGTTCTCTTCACGGATGAATCCCGGTTTTCACTGTTCAGGGCAGATGGCAGACAGCGTGTGTGGCGTCGTGTGGGTGAGCGGTTTTCTGATGTCAATGTTGTGAATCGAGTGGCCCATGGTGGTGGTGGTGGGGTTATGGTATGGGCAGGCGTATGTTATGGACGACGAACACAGGTGCATTAATAATGGCATTGTGAATGCACAGAGATACCGTGACGAGATCCTGAGGCCCATTGTTGTGCCATTCATCCACGACCATCACCTCATGTTGCAGCATGATAATGCACGGCCCCATGTTGCAAGGATCTGTACACAATTCCTGGAGGCTGAAAACATCCCAGTTCTTGCATGGCCAGCATACTCACCGGACATGTCACCCATTGAGCATGTTTGGGATGCTCTGGATCGGCGTATACGACAGTGTGTTCCAGTTCCTGCCAATATCCAGCAACTTGGCACAGCCATTGAAGAGGAGAGGACCAACATTCCACAGGCCACAATCAACAACCTGATCAACTCTATCCGAAGGAGATGTGTTGCACTGCGTGAGGCAAATGGTGGTCACACCAGATACTGACTGGTTTTCGGACCCCCCCAATAAAGCAAAACTGCACGTTTCAGAGTGGCCTTTTATTGTGGCCAGCCTAAGGCACACCTGTGCAATAATCATGCTGTCTAATCAGCATCTTGATATGCCACACCTGTGAGGTGAGATGGATTATCTCGGCAAAGGAGAAGTGCTCACTATCACAGATTTTTTCAGATGTGTGAACAATATTTGAGAGAAATGGTTATTTTGTGTATATCGAAAATGTTTTAGATCTTTGAGTTCATCTCATGAAATATGGGAGCAAAAACAAAAGTGTTGCATTTATATTTTTGTTCAGTGTATATGTGCAAACTTCCCTGCTTTGGGACGCCCCCCAGGCAGTCCAGACACAGTTACCGGTTATAAACAGACTTTCAGCAAGTGAACGGGTCGTTGTGTGTTCCACGTTGTGCGTTTATGAAACTGTAAGTATTGTTACTGTGGCATAAGCACCTGTTTGTATCAATGTTTGCATTTAAATAACAGTTTACAGACAATAATCGGCGTAGTGTGTATATATATTGTTTACAGTACTTGTTTGCCGTAAGTGTGACTGGCTGCCTGTTAAATGTTCAGTAGTTTAACTTTCTGTCCGCTGTGACTGTCGATATAATTATTTTTGGTATGTACGATCGCCATATATTTCCAGTCTTGTGCTATTGCGGTGAGCTGTGTATAACTATAGGTTATTTACGTAACCCCAGGTCTCAGAGTAAAATGAAGTGAGATGTCTCACTATGGGATGCACCTCATCGCGGAGCAAACAGAAGCATCAATCTCATTACGCCAATCCTGATTGGCTGGTGATCTTGACGTCAGCGTCAGGGGAAATCACCCCCTATAAGTAGCTTGCGCCACAACGCATGCGTCATTCAAAATAAGCACCTCTTCTCGCTTCACCATAGCAAGGAGGGCCGTCTGGTGAGACATCTCACTTCATGTTACTCTGAGAACTGGGGTTACGTAAGTAACCTATATCTCTCATTCATAACACTCCGTTCGATGTCTCACTATGGGATATTGTAGCTCCCGTATTGCCAGACGAGCTTATCTCGAAAATCACCGATCAACCAGAATTTAACAGGTAGAGTCCTGACTCAACAAGGTGCCCAGCACTGCTCGGGCCACGCTTGGAGCGGAGACGTCTAGCCTGTAAAAGCGGACAAAAGTGAGCGGCGAGGACCAGCTTGCCACTGCACAGATGTCTTGGATGGAAACACCCTTGAACAAAGCCCAGGATGTAGCCAGGCCCCGAGTCGAGTGAGCCCGCAGACCCGAAGGTGCTTGCAAATTCTGACTCGTATAAGCCAAAGCAATTGCCTCCACAATCCAGTGTGAGAGCCGTTGCTTAGTAACAGGCTTACCCTTGTGAGGGTTAGCCCAGGACACGAAGAGTTGGTCATTAAGACGAAGCTCCTTTGATCTGTCCATATATGTGTGTAAAGCCCGGACTGGACACAACAGATCCTGCTGCTGCTCCCCGGAGGAAACCAGCGGCGGAGGAAATGCCTCAATGTCAATTGGGGTACACGAACCAACCACCTTTGGTGTAAAGGCGGGTTTGGGCTTCAACAACACTCTCTCGCCCTGGGGCGAACTGAGTGCATGAGGGATGTACAGACAGTGCATGAATATCGCTGACCCGCTTGGCGGATGCCAGGGCCAGTAACAGCACTGTCTTGAGTGACAGATGTTTCATGTCAGCTCCTTCCAGGGGTTCAAATGGGGTCATTCTGAGCCCATTTAAAACCACTACCAGGTCCCATAAGGGCACCAGCGACCTGGAGACAGGGAGGAGCCTGCGAGCTCCCTTCATAAAACGGCAAACCAAAGGGTGTTGGCTTGCCGTCTTACCCTCAAAGCCCACATGGCATGCAGCAGTAGCAGCCAGGTACACCTTGATCGTGGAGAAAGCTCGGTGTTTATCGATCAAGTCCTGTAGGAATGATAAAATCACCCCGACAGGACATTGAAAAGAGATGTGTCCTTCTTGAAGGCACCACTCCTCAAACACCCTCCACTTACAGTCGTAAAGAGACCTGGTGGAGGAAGCTCTCGCACTCTGAATAGTGTTTATCACCTTCTGAGGGAGTCCCACTGTATTCAGATTGTACCACTCACGGGTCAGGCCCATAGTGCCCCGCGCTCTGGGCGTGGGTGAAGGACCGCCCCCCCCCCCACCTGAGACAATCTGTCCCTGCGTGGTGGGGGCTGCCATGGCTGCCTGCACAACAGCTGGTATATCTCCGCCAGCCCATACATTGCGGGCTAGGGCCGAAACATCAGAGTAAGTGTGTGGCGTTGCTCCTTCACTCTGGCCAGAGTTGGGGGTAACAGAGCCAGGGGTGGGAACGCGTACAGAGGACCCGGAGGTCAATCGTGTACGAGTGCGTCCCCGCCTAACAGTGCGTTTAAATCGTGCATTAAAGAGAACAGCTGTCATTGAGCATTTTTTCTTTATGCGAACAGATTTAACGTGACTCCGCCGTAACGCACCCACAGCGGACTCACGATCCTTGGATGAGGAGTCCAGTCTGCATAGAGTGGTGCACCCCTGGACAGTAGTTCTGTCCCGAGGTGCATCACTCCCGGTACCTGTGTCGCTCTCAGAGAGAGGAGACATCTGTCGCTCCAAGGGATCAGTTTCTGTGCCAGTGTGTGTGACTGGAGACATCGCAACCTCCCTTGGCGGTTCATACACAATATCGTGTTGTCTGTCCTCACGAGGACATGGTGTCCTATGAGAGAAGGCAGGAAGCATTTTAGGGTGGGGAACACCGCTAAAAGCTCCGGGTAGTTTACGTGTGCCCGCTGGAGGTCTCTGCTCTAGAGACCTCTGGCTGAGATGCCACGCGTACGGCTCCAGCCGGTACTGTGCATGCGCGTGACGGTGGTGCCCTTACAGCTCCAGCCGGCACTGCGCCTGCGTGTGACGGTGGTGCCTTCACAGCTCCAGCCGGCACTGCGCCTGCGCGTGGCGGTGGTGCCTTCACAGACCCGTCAATAATCCGCCTTTTGAGAGATGCCGTAGCTGCTCTCAAAAGGGGAAGAATTGGCGGGCTGTTTATTGGTTTTATTGATTTTCTTTTCATTTTTTTGAGCTGCGGCCTCGGCCTGAAGCCTGGATGCGTCAGCGGCAAATGTTTTATGACAGAGGAATCAATCAACGTGTGACATGTGTTTGTGCGGACTTGAGGATGGTGTTTAGGCATCTCTCGAGGCGGCGGGAACACATTCACGGAGGGGAGAAGGAGGGGCTGTCACGCCGCTCGCTTCTTCTTCCTCGACTGCTGGCCGAAATTCTGGGTTGGCTGAGCCTGAGCTGCAGCCGGAACCGGAGATTTTCTCGGCCAACTTGCCCTTGTCTCCAGCCTGGGCTGGGGACTCGGGGTGGGCTGCGAGCTCTGCTTATCCGGTGCTTTAAACCGGGCAGAGTTCGCTTGGGTGAAGGACTGCTGCTGCGAAGGCAGCGGCTGGACCCTTCGAGGGAGGCAGAGGTGGAGTGCCTCGTCCTCCTTCTTCTTCGTCTCACACCTGCTTTGCATGGAGGCGAGAGCGGAGCTGAACATTCCCTCGGGAACGATGGGCATATCCAGCACATCTTCCCTTTCTCGGTCAGGGAGGTTGGTGAGGTAGAGCCATCTCGCTCTTTCCTGCACCACCATGATCCCCATTACTTTGCCCGTGGCCTGGACGGCGCAGCGCTGGACACGGAGGCAAATGTCCGTGACCGCTGCCATCTCGTCCAGAGTGGCTGCTCCCGGGCTACCCGACAGGTCCTCACAGAGCTCCGCTTGGTAGGCGGTTAGCAGCGAGGACACGTTCAGGGCCCTGGCGGACAGCGCTGCAGCTTTGTAGGACTTTTCAGTCATTGTGGACTGAAAGCGGTCCATCTTTGCTTGCCGCGTGGGGTTCCTGTTCGGTGAGGGGCCCACCTTCAGTAGAAGGTGGGCGGTTCCATGGGCGGTATGCGGTGCAGGCCGAGCCTCTCCATTCCATCGCAGTCCAGGGAGGAGGCCCCCTGGATTGGGACCTTGTTACTGAAGGACACTTCATCCAACATTTCTGGAAAAACCGGGAGTTGCCTCCCTTTGCCCGCTGTTTGGGGAAGATGCTTCCCCTCGTAGCGGGACCTGGAGGTCTCCTTGGCCATTTCAGGCCACGGAACATTGAGTCTGACCGCAGCGCGTTTGCACACGGCCTGCAGGTTCATGCTCAGACCGGGCGAAGCTGGTGTGCTGTCGCCCGGGAGAGCAGCCCTGGCTCCAGGCTTTGCAGCCTGGGCCGATGACATGAAGGTGTCCTCTTCTTGTTCATCTGACTCGGACAGGACGAACGCCAGGGCGTCCTCCTCATCGTCCTCCTCATAATCCAACTCGAGGACATCCTCCGCGGGTGAGACCATGGTGAGGTCTAACCGGGAGCCCCAGCTTGGTAAAGCGCGGGAATCCGTTCCCCCGTGTCTTGTCGTCACCGGGTCCCGGCCTGCCAGGGCGCGGGATTCCGGTTCTGAGGCCATCACTGATAATGAGCCCCAGACCGACACGGAGAGGGGTTCGCTCTCTGTGGTGGACGCCCCCGTGTCTTGACTGCCGGCCGGCGGGTCCATGGACATGGGGGGGTCCTGTTCCGACAGGTTAGCTTGTCTCGCTAGCCGTCGGCGGAGGTTCTTGACTGTGAAGCGGACACAATGTCCGCATGAGCCGGGGTTGTCCATAGCGCCTCGGGCGTGTTCCAGCCCGAGGCAGGACGAACAGACCTGGTGTGTGTCTGTGCCCGAGATCTTCAACCCGCAGCCGCAGAGTCGAGCCACCGAGTCGAGCCACCGAGTCCCTGACTCCTCTGGTGTGAGGGATAGGGGCGTCCATCTTTGTCGCCTCGTGGCGTGGAGAGGACCCGCTCTCGACAGGTAGGACGGGAAAAAAGGTATTACCACCTTGTCCTTAATCCGGACAAAAAGGACGGTGTGGGTATTTTATTCCCGGAGAATACTGACTGGTGTGGCAGTATGCTCCTTTTTTAATCCTTTTCCCCTTCGTGGGGAAGAGAAAAGAAAAGAAAAAACGTCCTCGCTACCGTGGTGTCGGTAGAGAGGGAGCGAGCTAGCAACAGGTGTGCTGCTAACTTGAAAAAAAAATCGGACCTACCTTACTTTCTCGTAGAGAAGGGCGAGGTCGATTTTTAAGTACTAACGGCGTTAGTACTACCGTCTTCCTGCGAAGCAGAAGGAGTAGCCGGCGAGCGCCCGTCGACCGAAATGGGTATTTGGTTTCAGTCTGTGGACAGTGAAGCTTGCCCGGCTACTGTGAGATGTGCTCTGAAGCGAGAAGAGGTGTTTGAATGACGCATGCGTTGTGGCGCAAGCTACTTATAGGGGGTGATTTCCCCTGACGCTGACGTCAAGATCACCAGCCAATCAGGATTGGCGTAATGAGATTGATGCTTCTGTTTGCTTCGCGATGAGGCGCATCCCATAGTGAGACATCGAACGGAGTGTTATGAATGAGAACTGTATGCCTCTGTCAGCCAATAGTATGAAACTTTAGCGTCGGAGACAGCAGTTACAGAACCACAGTTACAGAACCGCACACACAGGTCCCGCGTCACGTGACGTTCACATGAATGTTTATATATATATTCTGTTAATTTAGTTGAGAATTTCAAAAATATAGTCTTTTATGTCTTTTATATGTATATTAAACAACACTGTTAATTTAGTTTTGGGTATGTTTATAATTCTCGTTTCATTATTATTCAAAAGAAAACAACACTGTTAAACACTGTTCCTTCTACAGTATCATAATTCTCGTTTCATTATTATTATTAATAAATCAAAGGTGTCTTCGAAGAGGTGCTAGATTACTGAAAAACAACTGTTAGTGTGTTCATGCACCAGCCTGCAAAAGATAAACAAGCAGTTTGACCGAGAGGCATTTCAGTTCAGAATACATTTTTATTTATTTGTATTGCGAGGTCTGCTGTTTCTTCACTGGGGGTGAGGCGGGGTCTGCTGTTCCCTCTCGAGGGAGATAACCTGTCGTGGCACTCTGAATATTGGCTGAAGGGTTCCCTCCAGCAAGCTTCTGGCCTCCAGAGTCCAGAAGGCAAACCTTTGGCCATGCCTTTGAAACAATAAGAACAAGACGTCATCTAAAGTATTGCATAGGGAAAGGCTAAGGCATTGGTGCACAATTGATATGCATTAATAATCTCAACAATAACTGACTAAAACACCTCATGCAATATTACAAAACATGTCAAAATGATGACACTGTCTGATAAACGGTAAACAGGCAGTCAGCACAGTAAAGATTATTTACAATGAATTGAAATTGTAATACAATGACTATTAAAGAAGCATTTACACTGAAGACAGAACTTAGGCTACTGCTGATTTAATGTAGTGGACATATTGACATGCTTTTGTCATCCGTTGAAGTTTAATTAATTAGCTGACTATAATGAATCATTAGGGTTGGGAAGTTTACTTTTTTTAAATGTAGTAGGTTACAGATGAGTAATTACCCTGTTAAATTGTAATAAGTAATGTAACTTGACTATGTAACTATTTGTATTGAAATTCTAATGTTAATTATGGTTATTTTATGTTTTTTGTGAGTCACTTTGGATAAAAGCCCCTGTCAAATAACATAACCATAACATACAGTTTCATTAAACAAATAAACAAAATGGTTAACAATAGGTTTTGCAGCGAGTCATCATAGGCTAACAGATTACATTTAGCACTTGTTGCTCGTATGGCAGAATAGTTGTTAACTTTAAAAAAAAACATGATTCACATTACTCACACTCTTACTGTAATTAGTGATTCAATTACTCAACTATGACACCTAGTTGGGCTTGCCAAAATCACGCTAGTTTCATTAAACAAATGATCAAATATGCTAACGAAGCTAATGCTTTTGGTAATGCTTTTGCCGAAAGCTATAGCTAACGAATAGTTGTTTTTAGAGACTTTAATACGGTTAGAAGCTATCATAAGCAAACAGATGTTTGTTTGTATTGCCTTAACACTATCATAGTTAATGTTAGCTAATCACACTTCATTTCAAGACACCGGAATTGTTATTAATGTTAAACAAATAAAACTGTAAAAGCACTTCACATTACTCACATTCTCTGCGTTGACGTTCACGGACGTGCTCCGTCACGTGCAGTGGTGTAGTCTACTTTTTTGTAGTGGGTATACTGTAATAATTGTATTCATCCATCCTAGAGCGACGCATCGTGGAGCGACACCTGTCTCGAAGCAACACCTCATGAACACACTCACTAATGTATAACTAGTCTTGAGACTGGTTATGTGTTATCAACATGTCAATGTATTATAAGCATTTGTATGTGACTTTTAACTGCCAGTGACATTAACAATAACACAATAAAAGAATGAACAATGATGGAAAAAGCCCACTTATCTTCTAGGGTTGAACAATTAATCGACATTTTTATCAAAATCTCAATATGGCCTACTGCAATTTTCAAGTAATATACAATAAATATGGTCATGCTACAGATGTCCTGGCCCACACATCATATTCTACACTTAGAAAAACATCTTTGTTTCGCATAGATCTGCACAAATATCACACAATAATCATTTTAAACATATTTTTCAATGCATTAGATATTTATTCAAACTTGTTCAGCCCTATTATCTTCCATACATCATTGTCAAACTATGTACTGTATCAGCTTAAATGAACAAGCAAACATCCTTGAAGTGCTACAAGATAAATTAGCTTCAAACAGGAAACAAATTAACAAGTAAGCTTCACCTCAATAAATGAGGGTTGAAAAAGCACTCAACATGTCCATACTGGGTTCACTGTGTTCGTCCACAAGCCCTGAACAAAGGATGGAACACTTCTAGACATAGTCTGGTAGTCTACAGAGCTTTCCAGATATGTTTGTACTCAGGCATCTGAGGTGTGCATTGCCTCCTTGCTTGCGTGGCAGAGCGATGGCTTCTCAGCCATGTTGTGACGTACTTCCTTGGCTCAAAAAGTGTTACAGGGGGCCCATTGATGCTGATCATCATCAAATTACTTACATTTGACAACAACAGTGTCGATCTCTTGTCTGTGCATATATTGTTCATGAGACTGAAGCCCCTTTCACACTCAGCAGTGCTGCAAGGGATGGTCTGCATGCATCGTATGAGAGGCTTTAAGCTTTCAGGCTCACTGTCTGGGTGCTCAAGGAAATCTCTCATACCATTAACTGCTTGCTCTTCACCTAGATTGAACCGCCTGCAGAGTCGTTTCACTTGTGCCTCACCATGCCGTATGCCAGGGGTTGATGGCCAGTTGCCTGTATCCAGAACACTGAGATCATGAAGCATTTCACCATCAAATGAGAGGCGCTTCTCCAAGTTGTTGATCAGACTTTGTAGGAATTGTTTTGCATTGATTGGTGTGAGCTTTGCATTTGACTCCAAGGGAACAGATCCTAAATGTCCCAAAGCTTGTGCAGTCAGTGCCTCCTCTAATTTCTCTCCTTGGGTATCTTTGAATGATGCCAGCACTCTGATGGTGCGCTTTAGAAGATGGTCTGCTCTCAAGAGTGTGACAGAATGGGCCTGGAGTTGCTGAGACAAGTTTGCAAGTTCAGACAGTGCATCAAACATGAGTCCGAGGTCACACAGGAATTCCTTGCTTTGCATTCGACGTGCCAGACCTCTATAAGTTTGTCTCTCTTTGCTGCTTCTTGGTTGGTCGCCTGCAGCATTTTCAAAGTGTCTATTGAGTGCTTCATAGGATGTCCACACAGCCTTTACAGAACGGAAACTGCTGGCCACCCATCGCGTACTTAAAACTCTGCCAATTTTCAGGACTTGCGAGCCCACTTCTTGTGCTGCTTCCAGAAGCTCTCGTGAATTTGTATTGGACTGACTGTAGAGATTGTGGATCTTCTCTAGGAACACTTTGAAGTGGTTGACTGCCTGAACCTCATCCACAGCATCAGATACAGCCAGTTCCAAACGGTGGTTCATGCAGTGCCATGTGAAGAGGTTAGGGTACCTTGCTGTCAGCCTGGTTGCTACACCAGAGTTCTTGCCTAACATGACACTGGCTCCATCAGAAACAAATGAGACCCAGTTCTTTTGAAGCCACTCTTCAGTGAAGCCTGCAGTGTCCAAACAGTTCAGCAGAGCTCCTTCTATATCATTTGCCCTTTGGCTCTCCAGCTCAACCAGCTCCAGGAACAAAAATTCAGGAGTAGCTCCATCCACTGAGGCTTTCAAGTTGACAATCATTGCAGATTTGTGGCTGATAGATGTAGCCTCGTCAATGAGAACAGACAACTTGCTTGAAGATGTCACAATACTGTGAACTATTTTTTTCTGCATCTCTTCTGCTATATGTTCTACAATTGTTGTGGAACTGTACCTTGAGTGCAGACTAGTGCCCATGTTGGCACCATTTTCCCCCTGAAGCTCAATGAGACTATCATGGTCAGTAAAAGGTCGGTTCATCTTTGCAATATAGTATGCTGTTCTGAATACAGAATCTGTCTCTGCAAACAAAGTCTCTGACACAGCTCTGACCAAATTTCCAACTAAATCCTGTCCACCCTTCTCCGTGAGCTCCTGGGCTATTTTGTGTGCTCTGGACGTCTCATGTCGTCTGATCTTGTTTCTCAAAGAGGCCAGAGATGTTGATCTACTTGAATCTGAGGACTGGATCTTAAAGTGTACCCACTCCTCAGACATCGACACTCGTTGTTCTGTGAGGACACCTGTTGATTTTGTTGCGCTGCAAAGAGCACAACATGGAAATAAACAAAACCATGACTAATTAGCATAATACACGTTTTTACCAATAACATCTGCAGAAAAGAGCCAAGATTTACAAAAGTATTTAATAAACTGCTTACAATATTTACATCATGGCTAACACATGCATGAAAAGCAGATAAATGGAGAAACATTTTCCACATTTCAATAGCTAATTATTTGACAACTACTGATAACTAACATATAGTAATGTAATGGTGCAAATGTTTTAAATGCACTTTTAACATGACCATGAATTAACTCTCATTTGCATAGTCATTGACTTTATGAATTTCTGTTGTTTAGATCAGCTTTCCTTTGCATATGTGTTCTGACATTCACCTAACTTTCTGTTGCTCCACTCTAACCAAGGATGCCTGTTCTTAAACTCCATAGCCTGACTTTCAGTCCACAAGGCTGGCCAGGAGCTCTCATCTGTGTCTGAAACAAGGAGATAATATAAACATTGTGTTCTGTTTAAGACTGCACACACACACACACACACACACACACACACACACACACACACACACACACACACACACACACACACACACACACACACACACACACACACACACACACACACACACACACACACACACAGTATCTCGCTCTCTTTCTCTTCCATTGATCCACCACACTAACGTTAATCAAGTTAGCTAGCAAGTTAGCAAGTTAGCTACAGTTACGTTAATGCTAATGCTAATTTCACTTACCAGGTACATTTGCGGTAGCGCCGGGCTCGTTCTCTGCCACCTTTAGGACAGCCGCCTGACCTGGCTCTTCTTCTATAGTGGTAATAGGGGTACACTTCGAAAAACATTGAAATATTGTTGTCTGTTTTCGTTTCATGTTTGCTTCCTGTTTAGCGCTTGAATGGTGGACGGATAAAATTCTGATAACGTTAAAGAAAGGTGGGGTTTGTCATAGCCGAACAAAGTATGTTGCTGTTGCTTAGCAACAGGCCACGGGCGACGGAAGCCCCAGATATCCAAAAGTATTAACACAGAAGGGGCGAAAGCGTGAAAGCGCAGTCACAAAATGATGTTGTTACGTATCATCGCTCATTTTTAAGAGGGTATACGGAAATCACTGGCATTTTCTAGTGGGTATACGGCGTATACCAGCGTATCACGTAGACTACACCACTGGTCACGTGCCGCCGTGACGCGGGACCTGTGTGTGCGGTTCTACAAGTGCGGTTCTGTAACTGCTGTCTCCGACGCTGCAGCTTCATGCTACTCCTGTCAGCCGCCATTACCACATGTACAACGTTATCCCCCTGTAAGCCGCCATTATCACGTGTTAAAACACTTGCACTTGTTGCGGTCAAGTGAGCCCTCTTGCGGGCATTTCTGGTATTGCTTACCATGAAGCTGACTGTTCCAGCATTTATGTATATGTACTGTTCCTAGCAGGAAATCGTAATGTAACTATTAGGATTAATATTGTCATTCACTAATTTGATCTACTCTGTTTATTTATATTTCATAGATAACCACAACATAACAAACGAACATCCTGTAACACCATAACTCCTGTGAACAATTAAAGTTTGGATATCTACACCCCTGGATTGCTGCAATCTTTCTGACAGAAGATTTAGGCCAGACTTGTATACACCAGCATTCTTTATTCATAATTTCACAGTATATATGCGTGAAGGAGAAGGGGACCGGGGGTGGTTGGGGGTTGGGGTGCATTTGATGTCTTTATTCTGTCATCTCACTGGTTGGGGAATAAAGCAGGTGCTTACACGGCTCAGCACTTCTCTACAGTACGGCTGTGCCAGCGCCGGGAGCTAACACACATCCAGTGTTAATCACCATGTTCCCTGCCATTCCACACACAAGCATGCCTGTGAACACACACACACACACACACACACACACACACACACACACACACACACACACACACACACACACACACACACACACACACACACACTACAATATACAGACACACTAGGGGCACCCCAAATGCCTGCAGGGATGGATGGTGCTAATCTGACAGTGATAGTAACTCACAGAGCAATGACACTGGCTTACTGAGAGGGGAGTGTGTGTGTGTGTGTGTGTGTGCGTGTGTGTGTGTGTGTGTGTGTGTGTGTGTGTGTGTGTGTGTGTGTGTGTGTGTGTGTGTGTGTGTGTGTGTGTGTGTGTGTGTGTGTGTGTGTGTGTGTGTGTGTGTGTGTGTGTGTGTGTGTGTGTGTGTGTGTGTGTGTGTGTGTTTCTATCTCAGGCTAACACTGGGGACACGTGTTGGGCTTGAAACCAGTAAGCTTAGAAAACCTTTCGACATTTAAAACAGAACTGCTATCCCAAATTTAGATTCACTGCAGTTCAAATGGATCTTTATTGGGGTTATGTTGTGGAACAATTAGGGCTGTGTTTGATAGATAAATAAACAAGAACTTAAAGAGGACATATTGTGCTCATTTTCACAATTTCTACCTTGACAGGTTTACATGCTTTCATTTGCAAAAAAGTGCTTTCATTTTTACAATTCGTTTTTGTTAGCCTTTGCTAACCATTCACATGCACACAAACCTATTTAACACACTAAAGGAGAGATTTTCTCCAAAAGTTTTTTGTGCACTATTTTCAGCGAAAAACCAAGGAAGAACAAGAGAATATGGAGGAATGAATGGTTCAGGAGACACAGGCGGAAAGGATTATCTGTCCGACAGAGAGAGTTGGAAGTAAATAAGTAATTACTGCTGTCCCTGATATGTCCCTCGCTCTACAGTATATCCTGCACTTTCTTTGGTTTAAAGTCTGCGGTCTTGTCTGGTCGAAGAATGTGCACACAAATGGATTTCCAATTGCAGACAGGTCCAGATATTTAACCTGCAATGTATTTCTTGGAAGTCTGCAACACATCTCTCAGCTTAAAAAAAATCTCACATTGATCGTTACTGACAGGAAAAACTAACAATTTGCCTTTTATCGGTTTTGTCTGCAGTCATCAAAGATTGTCAGCAAGTGGAAAGTTGTTAGTTAAAAATCGCTGTAAAAAGTGGAGACCTGTATTGTAGCAGGGTTGCCAACTTTGGGTACCTGGCTGGAGTGAGATTTTGATATCATGGGTTTAATTACACATATGCGCACTAAATGACTGCTATCGTGTCAGTAGCGGGACCTTAGCATACTGTATAGGATATATATACAAATACACAATATTGGACACAGACTATAAAGGCCTACAGTTTCACTCACTAATGAAAGTCAAACACATGTTTGTTTCCACTGTTTTATTGTGTGCATAGGCCTGTCGCGATTTAGCAAATAATTGACTTATCATACGATAAATAACAATGAACTCGATAAATTGCCATTTGTGATGTGACTAGGAGTTTGAAAGGATGTGCTTGAATTATTAATATATATTATCATTATGTCAGTGGTCTAAAATGGTCATACAACGGTGCCGACAATATTATATTTAATCTCAATAATTTCCAGGAAAATGTATCCAACAAAATTAATTATCGTGAAAGGCCTAAACACACACACACAAACAAATCTACAGACTTACTCCAAACTGCTAAATATATTAGGCCCCGGCCACACGAGGACGATAACGGTAAAACGCATACGCAAACGCAATCGCAAAAAAGGCTTCCGTCCACACACGCAATAGACACCGGAAAGTTTCTGTCCACACGAGACCGCTCCGTTTAGCTCCAACCGCTGGAGAAGCTGCAGTACATATGCCGAGCCTGTAGTGGCGCTGTAACATCCTCCACAAAAGCAGCGAAGAAGCATGGTTGTCATGGTTGCCCTTCTGTTTATTCTCCGCGGTGGGGGCCGAGGGAACCGGGCAGAGTTTTTCGCCAGTCAACGTGTATTCAAGTTTAAATCTTCCGGACAAAATTATAAAAGTGCCGGTCAAAGGTCTTCTTTGTTATTTATTGAGCTTTAAAACAAAAATAATAAAATACACGGAGCCTCTCTTTTTCCTCCCTCTCTTTGGACAGCGTCAGTGTCTGTCTCATGCAGCAGCTCATCCAGTAATCAGTGACCCGGCCGACAGTAAAAATAAACATATTTATAACTAGTTTAGGGAGTTTGAGAGGTAATTAAAATAGCTAAGGGCGATGATCTGACTTGAAGTGTGTGTGTTGCTGCAGCAGGAGGAGCTGCAGGTGAGCAGAGCTGCGTGTCTCCGTCCTGTCAGATTAGACTTCACTCGCGTTTAGGTCCATATCGAGAGAAAGATAAATAATCTGAATTCAGGGTGCAGTTTACTTTGACGCGGGGGTGAGCAGCAGAGGTGGGGAGAGGCGGGGCTATTGCCTCATCATTATCAGAAAATGATCGTATAGGGCGTACAGTACACACGGAGCCGTTTGACCCCCCAGAGCGTTGCATATGACGGTCTATCCACTTTGGGACCAGTTATCGTTACCGTAGTCGTTTAGTGCCGTATTCTGTCGTCCTATGTGGCCGAATGGTCTATATGACACAAAACGGTAACGGAAATGACCGTTATCGTCCTCGTGTGGCCGGGGCCTTAATTAACACACTCTCATATACTCTTTGACTCTATTGTGGCCTAGTATAACAAAGCAGCAGACTTTTACTTTTGTATCATTTCTACTGGATCTTAGATCTGCGCATGCGCAATATGGGTCGGGGATCGACCAACCGGCTCCCACTGCTCTGCTGTCTGTTAACGTTGTTAAGAGTGGTGGGGGCGGATAGACAGCTTGAGCAGCTGTCCACTCAACATTGTAAATAACCAGCCAAAAACGATCGCCGGTTCATCTTGTTTTTGGCGTGAGAATAGTTTGGGCAGCGTGAGAGCGTGAGATTGAGAGTGAAAGCGTGTGTCACACGCCAGATTTGTGAGAGTTGGCCACCCTGGTTGTACTGTGTTGCAATAAATGCTAACATCTTCATGCTAACATGCTCATGGTGACAATATCCTCACATGCTGAAGTTTATCAGGTAACATATCTGGGAAACATGGATGTATGTAGTAAAGGTTGTGCTTATCCAGTAGATGTCAAGCTTCTTCACTGAATAAGTGAAAAGTGTAACCTGCTGGTGGCGCCCAATTTAATGGCAATCCAGACGATTTGTAGGCCTACCTGTTTTAATACATGACCTTACCAATGGACAGGGTTGGGAGGGTTACTTTGTAAATGTAATCAGTTACTGATTACTGAATACATGGCTCTGAAGGTAATCCGAATACAGTTACGTTAACTTCATCAGATTACTTTTAGATTACTTTTGGATTACTTTCTTTTTCCATAACAGATGGGTATGTTTTGGTGAACAGGAGACACAAAAAGCAAAAGGAAACTGAACGTGTTTTTACTTTTTTAATGGCTTATCAAGAGCACAACTGAAACATCACATCTGAAACGATGTAACAACATAATACACGTTTTGGGGATGCAGCTTGGGATGTGAGGAGAGTGAGGGACACGGCTTAGAAGTTAGAACGGGCGTGTCGCCTTCTGTCCTGCCAGTGTTGGCAGGACATGAATTAAAATGTCGAACTCGGACTTCATTTTAAGGACATTCCGGCCAGGAGTGTATTTTTGTTTAAGCACCGGATCGGCAAAACAGGAGAGTGTGTGCACCAGTCTGCCTTGATCTATGAATTAATGCTTGTGACACTCACAGTATCTGCTGCCCACAGCTGTTTTATAGAAGGAACACCTCCTTCACTTCATGACATCTCTGCAGCACCAGGAGGCAGCGGGAGGGTTAACTCAGCCTCTGAGAAGACGAGCGCGCAGTGACTTTCACGCACCGCCTTCACTGTGTTTACCTTCAGAATCACTAGAAAGGCTAAAGAGCGGTGTGGCTGATGTGTTTTAACCACACACACCTCTACACACACACGCACACGCACACAGACAGACGCACGATTTAAACGCAGACTTTTGTTCCTCCATGTTTCGTTGTTATCGTTTCATTGAGCGGACCCGCCCCCTTTTTTCAAACGCTTCCTTTTTTGGATCATCGCTGTGATGATTCGGCTGTACCTTTAGTACTTTAGAAATGAATATTAAATGTTGAGAGGAAATCTTTCCACCAATAATTCCAATAAGTAATCCAAAATGTATTCACTTCAGGTTTACGAAAGTAACTGTAATCAGATTACTCGTTTTTCAAATGTAACGCGAGCTGAATACAGTTACTTGATTTTTGTATTCTGATTACGTAACGCCGTTACATGTATTCCGTTACAACCCAACCCTGCCAATGGACCAACCAACAAACCAATCATTAGAGACTTCAAGCATGGCTTAGTATTATTCAAGTCTCAGTTTTTTCAGCTTCCTGCAAGTTACCTAGAAAGGCGGGCATGCAATAACACATATTTCCACACTTCTTCATAAAAGCATCCCTGTGTGATGTTCCAGTATGTCTGTGGTCATTATTTTTGCTGGTGTGGGTGTTTCTGTACGTGCTCCACTCACATGATCACATGCAAACAAAACTGTAATAACAGGAGGTGGAAGAAAAGGGCGGAAAAAAAGTAAATCAAACAGAACAGAAATAGACAAAGATTATAGTTTTCTTACCAGATACAGAGAAATAAGAAGGTTGGCAAGAAAGAGACAATGATGGCAGGAAGGATGAAGATAGAGGGAGAGAGTTGAAGCAGTCTGGACTCTCCTGGGAAGGATCTGATCATCCCACACATATCGAGGGATGAAGGAGAACAAATGTTCTCAGGCCCACAAGTCACATAACAAAGATTGGACCGTGCCACAGATCGCCAAATTCCTATGAGCTGCTATTGTTAGAGAACAATCCCCCAAAACGCCATGAGAGAGAGAGCGTGGATAAACAGATCAAGCTTTACAAAATATGTCATCTTTTTCTCAGACTAACGCTGGAGGTTGTGGTGGGAAGTGTGGTGCACACTGAGGGTGAGATCTGACTGCAGTCCACTCCAGAGCCAGGGCTAAGTGATAGGACATTATATAAATCAGTAAAAATCTGAATCAGGTTTATTGCCAAAAAGAGATACATATAAAGGGCCCTATTATGTTCTTGTTCAGGTTCATATTAGTATTTAGTGCCTCTGCTGTGACATGTGTCTATGCTTTAATGTTCAGAAAGCTCTTTATTCTTCTCATACTGCTCTGAACGTGTGGAGCTGCATTACAACTCAATATGTGTCTAATATTTGTCTAACAAATGTATTCCATGGTACAGCTCTGAAAAAAATCAGGAGACCACCGCAGCATTATCAGTTTCTCTGGTTTTATTATTTATTTACAGGTATGCGTTTGAGTAATTTATTTTACGATTTTATTTTATTCTATGAACTACTGACAACATTTATCTGTGTTGGAATTCAACAGACACTGGAATGTAATGGCTGCCTTACATTACTATCATGCTCATTTTCAGGTTCATATCAGTATGTAGTGTCTCTACTTTAAAGAGTCCTCTCCTGCTGATGTTCAGGTGTATATCAGTATGTAGTGTCTCTACTTTAAAGAGTCCTCTCCTGCTGATGTTCAGGTGTATATCAGTATGTAGTGTGTCTACTTTAAAGAGTCCTCTCCTGTTGATGTTCAGGTGTATATCAGTATGTAGTGTCTCTACTGGGACATGTCTCCATGCTTTAATGTTCAAAAAGCTCTTTATTTTTCTCATACTGCCTGTGCTGCAGCACCTCTTTTCACCCTCTGTCTGAAACCAGAGCCCAGTCTGCTCTGATTGGTTAGCAGGCCGGCTCTGTTGTGATTGGTCAACCGCTCCGGGGTTCCCGCCCCTTAGCCACTCTTTCAATTTGCAGACCACATTTTACAAGACATATCTAAATGTGTATGTAGTATGATAATTTCTTCCAACTAATCTGCAAGAAGAATATAGGAGAAACTCTCAATATCGCAGTGCATGAAAAATAAGGTTTTTGCAAAAAGTGTCTCACTTTAAATAGCCACATTTGACTGAGTTATACATTGTTACCGGTAGGACAAAACTACACACACTGTTAATAGCAAACCCCAGAAGAGATGGTTTCTAGAAGATGTTGTGCAGCATTTACTATTTCACTATAGTCTCTAATAGGCAGCAGCAGGAGACAACAGGTAGCTCATGTGACGGAACAGATCAGGCAGTGTGGAGCAACAGGAGCACAGATGTGGAGGAGGGGGTGCAGATCACAGCTGATTAGTGACCAGACACAGGGGGCAGGACAGGGGGGGCATCTGGTGGACAGGTGAGGAGCGATCAGGACAGAAAAGTGCAGGAAGTGACACCACGAGAGAGGAAAGACAGCTGTGAGCATAACAATCATACAGAGGTGCCACAGTCACAGTACTGACTCCACTCGGCCTAACAAACAGATGTAAACAACGGCCGTCACTAAAAACAGAAATATGATGAATTGTCAGAAAATGTGTATTTTTTCACATTTTGAGAACAGACGGAATATTAAAAACTGGCACACTGGATGAATAATAACCAGCCTAACCTTGCTGAGATTGTAAAGGTTAAAAAAAGCCCCTAATCTTCAAAAGGAGATTTCTCTCTCTGTGTAAAAAAGCCTGTGAACTTGAGCGCAGAGCCCCAGAAGTGACACAATAATGAAATCGTATCAAATATGGATGGTGGTCTCCCTTAGCGACCAAAAACGGAAACATTAAAAAAAATCTGTGTGAGTTATTAGTGGTTATTTTGTACTGTGTCTGACAGGACAGAGATGTTTAGACAGTAGGGATTTTTAGCAAAAACTGGATTAGAGTGGAACCAAATTGAGATTACAAACATACTGTGCTACTCTGTAGAGTTGTCATTTTTAAGATGACATTGAAAAGTGATGGATTAAATAGAAACTCAGAGAGAATAAGGTACGATGTTACGTTCATTCTCTCCTTCAAGTTGTGCAAATAATTGATCGCGTTTACATGAATGTGTACGTGTGGAGCTGCATTAAATTCAACATTTGTCTAATATTTGCTAAACAAATGTATTCTATTGTGATATATGTGTTCTGGTGATATACTGATTAACTTATAATGTTCATAATTGTATTTAGTGTCTCTACTATGACGTGTTTCCATGATTTAATGTTCAGAAAGCTCTTTATTTTTCTATCAATCAGAGCCCAGTCTGCTCTGATTGGTTAGCTGGCCTGCTCTGTTGTGATTGGTGAACCACTTCCAGATGTCCCGCCCCTTCATCTATCACGTACAATGTGTTGGAGCACTAGCTTATAGACGCGCAAGAGTTCCATAGTGATGTCACTACGTTACGGAAGTAAACAAAGGAGTCCATAGATGAGAGCAGCGCGTCAGGCCGTTGTGTCCTTGGGCAAGACACTTCACCCGAATTTGCTCCTGTGGGTATTGTCCACAGTAGATGACCATTACATGTATGTATGATCTGTATGTGTAATGTGTATTTGTAAAGCGCTTTGAGAGTCATTGATAAAGCGCTATAATAAATATAAGGATTATTATTATTATTATTACGTCACTTCTTAAAAGCCCTGTCACACTGTCCCGAAATTGACACCCGATGGACACACGAATATGGAATTGTGAATTTCGCACGAAGATGGCCCCGAACCACACACGAAGGCAACATTTACATTACATTTAAGACATACAACTGCAATGAAAGTACCAAAAACAATTATGTTACAGTACTATGATACTGTACTGATATCTTCAGACTTTGTTCTTTACTTTATCCGTCTTTATATGTAGAAAATATTACGTTTTCTCCGTAATGTTGTTTCCGTAACAACAACATTTCCTGTCAACTGTCCTTCAAAATAATATATTATATCCTTTTTAGTTTCACAGAACACAAATTGGGTTATTTACATAATATATTTACATGATTTTGTTGTGCAATAAAACAACCCGATGGACACACGATAAAGGAAATGTTCAAATTCGGCTGTGATCGTAGCAACATCGGGCCATTCGTGAGGGCATCTTAAGCCATCGTATGACCGCTGGCGGAGTTTCTCAGGCTCCGGCAGCAACTTCGTGAGTGGAGGCAAAATCTTTGGCATGCTAAAAAATTGCCGAAGGACCTTGCAAAGGTTCATTTTCATGTTGAATTCGTGTGTCAATATTGCCCTTCGTAAGGCCATCGTGAGGGCATCTTGTTATCCTCGGTGCCATCGGGCATTCGCCCCGATCAGAGGGAATGTGAATGCACCGATGATAACACGAAGATGACACGATTTGACAAGATGCCCTCACGAGTGCCTTACGAAGTTGCCGCTCACGAAGTTGCTGCCAGAGCCTGAGAAACTCCACCGGCGATCATACGATGGCTTAGATGCCCTCACGAATGGCCCGATGTTGCTACGATCACAGCCGAATTTGAACATTTCCTTTATCGTGTGTCCATCGGGTGTCAATTTCGGGACAGTGTGACGCGGGCTTTAACATGCACACAAATACATTTAACAAAAGGGCCTCTTTAACTCATTTTACATTGTGTGACTGAGCTTTGTTTCCTTCAGCAAACTCCTCTCAAACTGTTTTAGAGTTTTTGTTCTTTAATTTAAGTGTCCTAACTTTCATCAAACCAGCATCTAGTAGCCAATACGGAGAACCGGACTTATGTACTTCTGCATTTCTTTAACATTCAGCTGTATGTTGTTGCTGCTTGGGAGCCAGGCAAACACTCTAAAGAGTTTATATTTAATAATTTAGACACTCAACGTAAACTATACAGCAGTATATTGAACATGAACAGGACATGTGGAGGTGATGGATTATATGGAAACTCAGAGAGAATAGGGTAAGCTTTCACCTCATGCTTCTGTGCTTTCATTCTCTCCTTTTAGTTGTGCAGGTCTCACAACAAACATATTGATCGTGTTTACATTAATGTGTACGTGCGGAGCAGCAGAGGCCAGCCTGCTCTGCTGCAGTCCTGGGATCACTCACAAGGAGGGGGGGGGGGGTAATCTCAGGGCCAGACCTCCACCCACTGACTGCTCCATTCCCACCATGAGAGGACAGGAACTCCTCATAACACCCACCACCTCTGACCCCTGACCCGAGCCTGCATGCTGTGGGAAAATACTCGATCGGTTATATCTTTATCTATTTTTATTATTCCTGAAACTTCCTAGAATCTTTATTTTTATTGCACTTTTATTGTACGCTGCATTGTTGGAGGAACATGGGACTTCAGATCTTCATCTGCAACAATTAAGTAATAGTTATTTTTTGCATACAGTATGGCAAATAAAGCCTTTAAATCTTTTGACTATTTGATATGGAATTTTTAATGGCAGATGCAGATATTAAGATAGTAGGAAACAGAATTATAGTATATTGTTGCTGATTTATTTATATCTGATAAAAAATAAATAATTATAATGACAAATGACACACTCAAATAAATATGTATTTAATGTCATTAGCTGCATTGTCCCCTCTTGTCCAAGTATATCGGCACTGCAGTTTACCCATTAAAAAAAATAATAATTATAATTTACGTAAAATGTCCAAAACGAAACTTCAAAAAAGTAAAACAATATTAATTAAAAATAAATCAAGCGTTAGTGCAGTTGAAAGCATTTTAAGCAAATAGCAGACAACAAGAAAAAGCATTAATACAAATAGGATTAACAACAAAAATATTTCAGTCAGACAACTCACGTGTTTCTTAATATGTTTATTAGAAGCAGCATACAGTTTGAGTTTGGCGTCTAGGCTCGGGCCTCATCACTCCACAGATTTACAAATAACATTGAGTCATGATTAGATAACTATCCCCCGAGCCTACAGGTGGAAGCTGGGGTGGAAGCTGGGGTGGTGGGGCAGGCGAGCAGCAGCAACATGAAACACCAACCCAGTCTCACAAAAAAATGTGTAATAACTACGTTGGTCCACAACGTAGGACGTAGTATTTCTACAAAAACGGCTCTGAAATTGTAAGATCCCTACGTTTTTTTTCACCATTCATTCCAATGTCACGTGATCTACAAATTTCTCCCTGCAGAAAAAAAAAACATGGCCGAACTTCGTTTTTTTCTCGGTGTAAAATGCCTATTTTAAAGTTAGTTTTTGCCATTAAAATGCGTTTTGATGTCATTTGATGCGAGAAATATGAGTTGTTATTTCAGATGATGTGTGCAGTGGATGCACATGATCTTTAGTTGGCTAGTTATTACGAAGATTACTTCAGGAAATTGTGTCTATACAACGTTTTCATTGTCACCAAGGTGGTTGCTAGGGACGCTGCTATCGATATTATTTCTGTTATGTTGTGTAACTGTTTAATGGTGTTATCTTTATTGCTACCCCCTTCCCGGTCAATGTATAGTGTTGGTCCACAGCGCAAACATATTAGTTCAATCAGGAGAGACGTAATGTATGGAATACATTACGTTTATTATCGGTCACATTATATAAATGAAACATAATGATGACAGTTTATAACAAGAGAACGAAATGGTGTTTGGCGATTAGGCCCAGGTTTTGTAGGATATCATTCGGGAAGGGAAAGAACCGTTTCCGATGAACCCCCAAAAGAAGTGAAGTATGAAGTACTGAACGTGAAGAAATCTTACCTTGTGGGATGCAGTGGAAATCTATGGATGAAATGAGAGGTGGGGATTGTGGGGATGTGGGGATTTAGACTTACTGATGCCTCCCAGGCATCCTTCCTGGACGTACAGGGCTTCCCGGACGTACGGGGCATCCCGGACGTACGGGGCATCCCGGACGTACGGGGCATCCCGGACCTACGGGGCGTCCCGGACATACAGGGTTGTGCAGGGTTGTGCAGGAATATCATTCGGGAATGGATAACCGATCCGATGAATCCCCCAAAGAATGAAATATATAGAAATGAGATGTACTGGGTTTCTTACCTTATGAGCTAGCTGCGGTGGTTTATGGATATAATTAGAGAATTATACGGGGACAGAGAAAACATGTTATATAGCGTAGGACTAAGAGTGGGAAAATGCATGGATGGATGGATTCGTCCTGGCTCACGCGAGCCTCAGACCCTTCCGGTCAAACATGAAATAAAATGCGTGGATGTCACATCCTGCTCATGACAGTGGACAGGGACAGTGCACATTAATTGACATTTCTGTAAATGCGCCAGAGTTAGCCAACAGGCTATTTTTCGTCTGTAGTCCCTGGACAGATGTTAAAAGTCATCCTAAAACGAAAATTCACTTCAAATAACAGGTAAATACAATCAGTAAAACAACATTCAACAGAGATACTTATATTATGATAAAAACATATATAAAAACTAAACAAAAATACAAGCATATATAAAAACAAAACAAAAATACAAGCATATACATAAAACTAAACTAAAATACAAATTCACAATAAACAGAGCGTTGTCATGTACAGAGCCTGAGACCCTTCAGGTCAAACATGAAAAGTAAAAGCCCTTCCGGCCAAACGTGAAATAAAAATGCGTGGATGTCACATCCTGGCTCACTCGAGCCGGAGACCCTTCGGTCAGAACACGTGGAACGTGACTTGAATAACCATGTAACACGACAGGACCTGTAGTGTAAACGTGCCCGTGATCTTAGATTGATGATGCAATAGAATCGAGATAGAAACATGACGATGATATGTGAGCTGATATGCTAATGACACCACCACCAGTTATATGCGTCTCTTTTTTTTTTTCTTACCCCCGCGGCCGCGCCCCGGTCTGTCGGAGGGGCCGGCTGGAGCTGCTGGCGTGAGCTGGTGAACGGCGCCTGCTACTTGGTCTGAGAGCCATAGCCGCGGGAAGTAGGGGTGCTGGGGGTGCTGCAGCACCCCCTGTTGGCGAGTGGTGTACATTTGAAAAACTGAGCCACCTAAATAAAAATGATTAAACTACATAAAATAGTTATGATTTTACTTAAAATAAAATTAGCTGTATACAGTAGCATATAATAGTCATAGTATATATTTGTATATATCAAGTGGCTTGAATTTATTTTCCAAATAAATAAAATCCGAGTCATCTAGGTCGTAGGTCGTGGGAGAGTGACATAATTGACGCGACACACACACTGCAGAGTGACAACTTTCTAGAATGGCGCAAAAAAGGATTTTGGATTTTTTTCTCCAACAAACAACCCAATAAAAATAGTGGACCACCAGCTACTCCTCAGCCCACCACCTCTACAACTAGAGTCATATGACACAGAAGAGACTGACACATCTGACTTTAATGCATGTCCATAGTAACATTTTGGACAATGTGGATGTATCTGCTCTAATGAGGGTCTTCATTAGTGCCACCCCAGGCTACATTTGGAGGTAAGACGATATTTTTCCTTTAATGCTGCTGCCGCTGTGCAGTGTTTTGCCTTGTCAATCAGTTAAAATTGAATTCATAGTGGTATTAATATTGTAAATAATATTTTCTGACTATTTGTAATGTTATGTAGGTTTGTAAGACCCATAGTTAGCATGTGGGCATGTGCAGCTGTTGCTAAGTGATGTAGGTCTATAATGGTTTATTAAGCCTAGTTAAGGTGAGACACCCCAGGTGAATAGGGTAATTTCTCCAGTTAATTACCTATAATAAGTTATTGTTTCTTATATTACAAGTTTACTGAATATGCAAATGAGCCATTATCTCATTACATTTGCGCATATTTTAACACATTTCAGGAACCGAAATCTGAACTTTGGATAAAGCCAGGTTCAAAATTCTCGTTTCATTCATATTAGCATCTAAGGCTTTTACAGAAGGGATGTTGGATATCTCTTTTTATCACTCCATAAATCAGAAAATACTGTCAACAGCCCTAAAATATCAATATTCGCCATGTTTCTAGGTATACAATCTTATATAATTCAGGCTATGAATGATATATGAACAAACCCTTCCACAAAAGCCTTCATAATATTGATAGGAATATAACTGGAAGGTTTGGTGCATGTAAGTGCAACTGAAGTGGACATTTCGGACTCAGAGTAGGAGAAAAAACTCATTTTGAGAAAATGACCTTTAAAGATTGCAGTGAGGCCCTAGCTAAACCCTCCTGTTCTTTGGATGACAGCTTGCACATCGACGCACTCCGTGAAGGTATTTCATGTTCGGGAACATTTGTTTTTTGTATAATCTTGCTTCGTGCAAGTGACAATTGTTGTTGTCTTCTCTCCCTCCCCACTTTTGGCAGCACCCCCTGAGCAAAATGACTTCCCGCGGCTATGCTGAGAGCTCGCGAAGCTGGGAGAGAGTAGGGGCTGGGGAAATGCCCTTCTGCTGCAGTTGAAGAGTGAGGAGATCTGCCTCTGCTGAATGAGAGCTGCTGCGGGAACCCGCACGGGTGCTCGAGCGCCGGTAGCTTGAGGAGGGGGAAGCTGCCTCGGGCGGAGCCTCAGGGCTGGGATTGAGATCCTCCTGGAAGAGTTCGTCCTCGGAATCGTCCGAATTGGACATCTTTGAGGTTAGATTTATCGTATGCGGAGGTTTGTTTGCACTACCGTTGCGCGTTGACACCTGAAAGACAGCTGATAGAAAAAGGGAGAGCATATATAGAGGGATTAACAGGTGCGATAATTAGGCTTGTGAATGGAGGGAAGTGATAGGTTGGCTAAGGAGTGGCGCTCCCTGTCATCCAGTGGAGGGAGCGAGTATTGCCATGACGTGCAATACGGAGTGATAGGTCTTCCTGTCTGAACTTGCGCTAAGCTTCATTTTAACAAAATCCGCATCTAAAATAGTGGCATAGATCGTTATTTTCCCCCGTGCAATTCTCCATTTACTCAACAATAACACATAATTATCCTTGTGTTTATTTATTTGTTTGATTAATAAACACGGAGCAGCTCATTTGCTTTACAGAATATTACACCTGGAAGTAAGTATTCTCTCCGCTTCGCTTGACAAACCCCGTGATAGTCCTCAAGCTCTGTGATTGGAGAGTGTGCCGAGCGTCGAACCGCACTTGATATGGGATGGAACCACGGCAGACTGTCCAAAACTGGATTTGAACGGGTCCACCCCACCTCCACAATTAAACTGTCATATTCTGCACATTTCTTATTCTATCTACATACATCTTAAAGGGGACCTATCATGCAAAATGCACCTTTGTACGTCTTTTATACATGAATATGTGTCCCCGGTGTTCCAGGGAACTCACCAAGTGTCAGAAAACACAACCCTCTCTATTTTCCTCCTTCGCCAAATCTCTAAAAAAGGGGCTGCAACGGATCTGAAAAAAACGGATCCACATTCCAATACTTTTCTACGTCACAAAGAAGTGCTCCGCTTATTGGTCAACTCTCCACCTATCAGGGGAATGAGCCACGGCCACGTGCATTGCCAAACCTCTCATTCGCATATAGGCTATCGGCGGGCTAAATAATCAACACCCCAGTCACATCTGTGTTTTTGCCTGCTCTTGCGAGGATGTCTAAGCCAGTTAAACGTTGTGCTGTTGTTGGCTGCAAGACTCGGGACAGGGGACTGCATGCAATGCCATCAGTGGAAAAAGAAATGAATCTGTGGCTAGACTTCATTTACAAGGGACATGTGCCAGAAGTCCACGGAAGATTTCTGTTTGTGTGTTCCAAACATTTTACCACGGACATGTTTATTAACTTCTCTCAAGTCCAACACGGATATGCCTCCAAACTAATGCTAAACCCGGGATCAATACCAACCATCCGGGACCAAGCCAGTGAGGACACATCCAATTTTGAAGCTGTAAGTTTTTATTTAGCGGTGTTTTTCCTGATAAAGCTATCTCTAGCTTGTAGCATGTAGCATGTAGCTTCGCCGCATCAATGTCGCCTCAAACCCAAATAGTAATCGGTTAGGTGTTTATATATTTTTGTAGCATTTTATTTTGTACGCTCCGCAGTCTTTGCTTTGTCATTTGAATTATCAGGCATTTGCTAACATGTTCAGACATACTGCCGTAATGGCGATCTGTGTGAAGGCTGTAAAGCCACGCCCTAGGCGATAACACAAGTATTTATTCTCCTATTTATTAGTATTTTGTATCCTCTACAATCATATTGAGTAAGTTATAATAACAAACGTAATCTTCTGTAGGCAAGTGCCGTTTTTTCCTGCGTTATATGTAAACGCTTTTGTGATTGTAGTCTGTAAGAACGATCAGATATCATCGATCTGTAAGCTAAGCTACGCTACGCTAATGAGACATGCCGTGTTTTGCAGCGTTATATGTAAAAGCTTTTGTGTGTTTACTTGTTTGCGCACATGAATAAAAATGGGGGTGTGTTAGGATACAACACTGTATGTATGCGAGGGGGGACACACACCACGAGTAAAACTGAGCTAAAGCCCCGTCGGTCTGTTGTTGTTGACAAGGCCTTACCTCTAGCAACAGGCTAATTAGTGGCTAGCACTCATTACAGTCAGTCTACTGAGCTCAGCCCCTCTCCAACACATCACCTGCATTGAGTCAGAAACACAGCATGCACGTTACGGTTCAAAACTAACTCAGATTGGAAAAGGCTAAGCAAAGAGCTTTGCTAAATAGAGAGCTTTGCTAAGAAGTTTCAGTTTTTTACATGCATATACTAATCTAAACCACATTTTTTGTTGTGCTTTTTTTACCATTGCACAGCCCTACGTGGCCAACTTGATGGACCTCATCTTCGACCAAGTCTTTGTGGACCCTGCACCATTATGAGCGACCTGACAGGGAGGAGGTCATCGCCGGGTATGCTACACGGTTCAATTTGGCTGCTGTCTGAACCCAACATCGACATTTCACGGATCAGGAAACTCCCTGCGTATCCTGAGGACAACGCAGGCCGGAATCACCACTCTGATCCTGCGTCCAAGGAAGCCCCAGCACCAGCTCACAAAGCTTCTGTAAAAATATTTAGTGTCATTTATACAAAATACAAGTAGGCTACATTTAGTTTTTTTGTATGGGTTTTTTTAACCGTTGATTTTGACAATAAAGTTCCAAGTTGATATCAAAATGTGTCGTGATTATTCATGTTTGGATGGGTAAAGAATATTCTGATTTCAAAAGCATAAGGTTGTGTGTGTGGACCTTTTTGTCGTACACATGGGTGTGTTATGCCATTGCCGTGTAGTATATAATAGTACAATGACGTCGTGGCGCAATTTGCACAACGAAGTCAATAACTGAGCTTTTAAAAACACATGAAACTACACACATTGCTGACAACTGAGGTGTTGTTGGAGTTATACTTTTTATCATCCTAAGTTATTCAACTTTCCAACGGTTGTTGCAGGATGTTGGAAGAAAAGGACTGTAAACTATTAAACGCAATGAGGCCATTGTATATATGCTGAAAATATGAATGTCTCCCTTTATAAATATATATATATATCGCTGTTTTTGCGTTACAAACTGTACACATTGCATTCTTGCTAATTAGCCAAAATATGAACGGAATAAGGAGCAAGCATCGTAACAGAGTAAAATAAATAGGGACAACAGCTTGTCAGCTAACCATTCAGAAACGTCCTGCTGCAACCGAGATTTTTGCACCTCCACCAAAACCTCCGCTGCTTCAGGGTCAGTCTCTGGATCAAATTGATAATATGCTTGAACACATGCATTGCTCTGAGATGACATGTTTATTCGACACTCGTAATCACAGCAAGCATGGTAACGTGACTCTCGCCGGCTCATGCCTGCTCTTCTGCAGGGGGGCGTGGTCAGCTGCTGCTCAGAATTTTCAAAGACGGGCTTGGAATAAAGCGAAAATGAGCGAAACGAGGCATGTCTAAAAAATGATCTGTTTGGTATTAGGAAAAATAAAATGTATAAATATACCTTATATAGGTATGGTCATACACTATATCATTTAAATATAGCATGATAGGTCTCCTTTAAATAAGAGTATAATACATATGTATAATATCAGTTAAAATAAGTGCTTCAACATAGTTAACATTGCTGGAGGTATGCACAAAGTCTTTCATTCATTGCATAACTACACCGTTTGTGTATATGTCAATAAACCTTAGAAAATCTTGAAGGGATGTGCAAAATAGTCATTATATACAGTCTTTAATTAACTATTATTAGAGAATAACGAGTAATGAATACTTTATAGGGATCCTATTAATATCTAATAATAAAAATAATGAAATTCAATAACATGATTTAACCACTAGGTGTCCCTTTATATCAGCTGTGCACCTTTATGGTGTAAATAGGCTGTATTTACACCATAAAGGTGCACAGCTGATATAAAGGGACACCTAGTGGTAGTATCTACCAATTGGATCAAATATAAAAGTCAGCCGAATTAGTATTGATACTGCAAGGAGACGTATTGTGTGAAAAGAAATGTAAGATGTTGTTTAATGGCTGATATATTTATGATCCACGTCACGTTTTCAGTGTTGGCGGCAGTTCTTCATGTTTGTCTAGAAGTCTTCTCAGCAGGGCTCTATAAATAGAGAACTATGGCAGATATGTAATATTTAATGCAGCCGAACCGTGTATTACAATGCCGTTATGTGATGACCTCCAAAGAGAAAAGCAAACACACTCGGAAAAGTGTTTTCGGTCTGTTTCCGGTATTTGTTAATGACGATGTGCTCTGAGATGTGAGACTGGAATTGCACAGGGGAAAATAACGTATCTATGCCACCATTTTAGATGCGGATTTTGTTAAACTAATACGTTTGCGCTGTGGACCAACACTATACATTGACGGGGAATGGGGTAGCAATAAAGATAACACCATTAAACAGTTACACAATATAACAGAAATAATATCGATAGCAGCGTCCCTAGCAACCACCTTGGTAACAATGAAAACGTTGTATCGACACAATTTCCTGAAGTAATCTTCGTAATAACTAGCAAACTAAAGATCATGTGCATCCATTGCACACATAATCTGAAATAACAACTCATATTTCTCGCATCAAATGACATCAAAACGCATTTTAATGTTTTTTTTTTCTGCAGGGAGAAATTTGAAGATCACGTTAGACGCCAGCCATTGGAATGAATGGTGAAAAAAAACGTAGGGATCTTACAATTTCAGAGGCGTTTTTGTAGAAATACTACGTCCTACGTTGTGGACCAACGTAGTTATTACACATTTTTTTATGAGACTGGGTTGGACACACAGCAGCAGGAACATGAACGCAGCAATAGCAAGTGAACACAGCAGTGGCAGCAGCAGCATAGCGAGGCAGAGGCAGGAAGACCTGGCAGCTTAAATAGAGCAGCATGTTTAGGAGAATGTGTTTGGTTGGTTGTAAGAGGGACGAGGTGCGTCACGTTTTAATGTATGATTGGTGCTCAAGTTGACTGCCTGAACTAGCTCGCAGGCTTCGCCCCATTGGTTTGGTTAAATGCTATACTAAATAATGTTTCCCCTTTGGAGTGTAGACAAAGGCAGATGCAAATTATCTCAAAAGGTTATCAATCAACCAGATCAACCTCTGCAAAATGCACACATACACTGTACTTAAATAGAGAAAAGTGAAGAATACAAGGCAGTAGAAGAAGAAGAAGAAAAAGAATGAAGGGCACACACACACACACACACACACACACACACTCACTGGCTCTGACAGGCCGTGACACCGGCAGACGGACTTAAAAGGCATGAAGGGAATCATCCAGTTGTGATGGAACAGACAAAATAATTGCATGAGAATCAATGCTCTTTGTCTGGCTCTAATAAGGGAGATATCAGAGAGTGGCAGCAGCAGAAACGCTTCTAACCCCTGCAGTCCTCCGTCGGTACTGAAGTCACTCTGAACGGGTCGGTGCTCCATGGTGATCAGCAGAGACCGGTCCTGCATGCTGAGCCCTGCTGAGGTTCACAGGGATGTTTCAAGGCTTGAGAGGCAGGAGGAGAGAGAAGGCAAAAGGCCGAAACACTGCACTGATGTTCAGAGACATCCAACAAAACAATCTGTGTTTCAAAACAAAGGGGAAGTTGAACTGGGCATTACTTTTTGATGAGTGATACACATTATATGTATTACTTTATAACTTATGTTACTAAAAGTAAGACATATTCAAAATACATTCATTATTACCAATTAGGACCCAATGAGCTTTCAATAATCAAAATCAGAAAGGTTGGTGCTATAAAGTATTTTTTAAATACATTTACTAAAATAAGTTATATAAAGGTAAGAATTAAAGGACAAATGTGCAACAAAAGTACTTGAAAAATGCATTAAGGTATTTATTTAATAGTTAACATGTCCACTAAAGGTAAAATATATAAAATATAATCATTAGAGCTTAAGAATATATTTTGAGTTTTGTATCTTTTCTAACATTTGTTGTGTTTCTATTATAAAGTGTTGTTTTGTGCAGACATGATGATAACAATGTGCCTGGATACTATGATATAATGTGTACACACTAGTGTTGCACGGTGTACCGATACTTGAAAGGTACCGCGATACCCTGCCGTTAAAAACGGTACGATTCCTCCGTTTCATTAGTATCGGTACTTTAAGAATGACGGGGAAAAGCACTCCCGTGAAAAAGCGCCGTTTTAATAAGAGCCGTGTGTGTTCAGCGCTCTGCTTCCACTCCCTGCACTGCAGCCGTGCCTGCAGTCCCGCTCCTCTCAAGCACGTTCTAAGTCCCTCCCCTCTCTCGTGCACGCGGCCACGCGCTAGCTGCCAGAGCATGTGAGAAAACTAGAAGCATGTCTGCAAGTGGGAGTGCAACTGCCGCTGCGCCTCGGCTTGTTGACAAAAAAGACGGCAGAAGTCTGTGAACGGGCCGTTCAGGTGTTCAGAGCAGAGCTTCCTGTCGGAGCGGCAGAGCGTGATGTGCACTGAAAAGTTTTTCTGTCGCAATATTATCGTTGAGCAAACTTAACTAGCAAACTAGCATCACTATCTGCTAACGTTAGCTTTAGCCTTCGTTTTCTATTAGTTTTTTTCATAGGCTATAAACGGAGGTGGTATACGTATATATCTTGTACTTGAGTAAAAGTAGAAGTACCCGGGTCTTGTACTTGAGTTAAAGTAGAAGTACCAGAATGTAGGAACAATCCTGCAATCAAAATGTTCCTCAAATAAAAGTACAAAAGTATTATCATCAAAATATAGTTAAAGTAGCGACAGTAAAAGTAGAAGTACTCAGGTCTTGTACTAGAAGCACCAGAGTGTAGAATACTCTGTTACAGTAAAAGTACTGCATTCAAAATATTCCTCAAGTAAAAGTAGTCATTGTGCAGATTGGTCCATTTCAGAATAATATATATGATGTGTTTTATAATGATTGATCATGAAAGTGTTCTCAAAGCTGGTGAAGGTGCAGCTAGTTTGAATCTTGTGGATTTACTCCAGGTGGAATTAAAGTCTGATTTAACACTTGATTATATTTCACATCATTCATCCACATCTGTGAAGTAACTAAAGGGATTAATACATGTAGTTGAGTAAAAGTACACCATGTACCTCTGAACTGTAGTGGATTAGAAGAACAAAGTAGCAAAAGAAACATTGAAATACTTAAATAAAGTACAAGTATCTCAAAATGGTACCCAAGTAGTACTTGAGTTTATGAACTTAGTTACTTTACACCAGATGCTATAAAGATAGAAAGACTAAGCCTTGCACAGAGGCATGAAAATACATTTTCAAAATGCTCAACAGTGCTGCCGAAATGTTAAACTCACTGCTACACAATTAAAATAAATGCTTTTATATATATTTATATTAGATGTGACTCTTTGGCGTTTCTGTTCTTAGTAACACTGCTGCTTCAGTTGTTCTGACTGCTAACATCATCTGTTATTCCTAATTTTAAAGACGATATTCCGTGTTTCCCTTTTTTTAAGAAAAGTATCGAAAAAGAATCGGAATCGCAATTCTTGACTTGGTATCGGTATCGAAACCAAAATGTTGGTATCGTGACAACACTAGTACACACACACACACACACACACACATACCATGTATACATCACTTCAGGGGACATTACATTGACTTACATGCATTTCCTGGAGACTTATCCTAACCTTAACCATAACCAACACATGCCTAACCCTAACCCTAACCCTAACCAAGTCTTCACCCTAAAATTAATGATCCCCCTCATGGGGACCTCAAATTTGTCCCCATAAGCGTGGCGAGTCCCCACACGTGACTGTGTAAACAGATGTAGGTCCCCACAAGTATAGTAATGCTAGACCACACACATACACACACACACACACACACACACACAAAGAAAGATAACACAATATAAATAGATTTCTCCAATTGCATATCCATTTCCCTCGTATTGCTGGGCTTGACCCCTGACCTGTTGGATGTAGAGCTTCCAAAGACACAAGCCTCATTACCCAGAAATCTCTCTGTCAGAGCAGGGTCTCATTTACCTCAGAGGAAGGACAGAAATAAACAAAGACCACCGCAGATGGAGCGATGGAAACAAAACACTGCTGCAGTGAAAGGTCAGCGTGGCCGTCTTCCTGTTCAGAGCTCACTGGCTTTCAATCAGAAAAACCTTATCGTCTGAATACTGACAGAAATATCAGCATTTACTGTATCAACAATATCCCAACTACACTACAGTATACTGCACCTATATTCCAGTTTAAAACATATATATTTGTTTGAAATGTTACCAGATAAAGCTTGTCATGTACTGCATCATCCTGCAAAGTCTCAAGCTTGGTGTATAAAACTGGTTTTCTGACTATACTCCAACAGTCAGCAAAAAAAGACATGAAGACTAAAGAGAGGTGAAAGGTTAACAAAATGTTGGCATTTCTGACAAGGGAGAGACCCCTGTTTGTTTCCCTTTTTTACAAACACTTAAAGAGGCTCTGTTATGCTAATTTGTAGGTTAATATTTGTATCTGTATGCATGTCTCCATGCTTTAATGCTCAAAAAGCTCTTTATTCTTCTCATACTGCCTGTGCTGCAGCACCTCTTTTCACCCTCTGTCTGAAACCAGAGCCCAGTCTGCTCTGATTGGTTAGCTGGACGGCTCTTTTGTGATTGGTCAACCGCTTAGAGATGTCCCGCCCCTTAACCTATAACGTACGTACATGACCAATTGGAGTGCAAGTGTGACATAGTGATGTCACTATGTTCCGTATGTTCGTATGGAGGCGATTCCGACGGGGGCCCCTTTAACTGTCCATGCATTTAAGATATACCAGGCAAAAACGTCAACATTCACTATTGAGTAAGTCGTTCATATAAAAACATGACATCATGAGACCTTCTCATATTGAGCCCCTCCCCGTCCCCAGCCTGTGAAATGGATCGGCGCTTTATGTAGATGGATGAATGAATGGCGTCCACAGGTCCCGGGGAGGGGTCAGCGTGGCAGAATAACCTCAGGGTGGGACGAGGGCAAATCAATGAGACGAAAAGCTGCTATTGATCGTGCTGGATTTATCCCCCCCAATGTCAACAGTCTGAAGAAGAGACTGCTCTGTTGGCCGAGAGCGGCAGGATAAATCTCTTTCTGTCCTCCACGGCTCGTTTAATGAAGGATATAATGGCGTGAGTAGGCTGAGCGACTGTTAGCAGACCATTCTGAAGAATAGACGGTAAATCTTTCCTCCTCTACACTTTAATTAGCTGCTGAGCCTGAATTATAAATCTGAAATGGCATATAAGTGGCATATAATGTCTTGGGTTACATGAACTTTTGAGATTCAATATTACAAATGTTGAATAGAAACTAGTGTTGGAGCAAAAGCACTTTATTTAATGCTGATGTAATGACTGTTAAGAGAAATCAATGGGCTCCACAGTAAAACAGGAATGAGTCAATAAAAGTTGAAAGTGTCAGGATTTTTTTACACTCTCTCATGGGAAATCCCATTTTAGGTCATTGACAGAGGTAATTATACAAAATGCATTTAATAAATGACTCTCCAATTCAGAAATGGGGATCCAAATTAATAAATGAATTAATAAAATAATAATAATAATAAAAAACGATATACAAATAATTAATGAATAAACAAATACTTAAACAGGTAAATTACATTTGGTGACATGATAAATTAGTAAGTGAGGAGAAATAAGGAAGTGAACGACTTATTGATTGCTCCATTGAGTAAGAGTGCAAGCATGAGGCCAGGTTTGTTACCGTAACCTTCAGTGGTGACAGACACTGTTCGGGGTGTGTGTGTGTGTGTGTGTGTGTGTGTGTGTGTGTGTGTGTGTGTGTGTGTGTGTGTGTGTGTGTGTGTGTGTGTGTGTGTGTGTGTGTGTGTGTGTGTGTGTGTGTGTGTGTGTGTGTGTGTGTGTGTGTGTGTGTGTGTGTGTGTGTGTGTGTGTGTGCGCGCATGTGAAAGGCACCTCCAGAGGCTTGCATCGATCACTGGATCACACAGGGACACTGTGCAGGTTCAGTCATGTCGCTGCCGACAAGCAGGAAAAAAGAAAAAAAGACAACACACATACTGTACACCACACGCACACACCTGTACCTAACGCAGGGTGTATATAAACAATGCCTCTTTTGCACGCAGTCACATAGCAAACACACAGACACAAGCGGCTGGAGATTAGTGTGTCTGCAGCTGGCTCAGTGTGGGACATGACACCAACTGGGCTTCCTCAGATGCTGCTAACTCTCAGAGTCCACGGCTTGTCATCCTTCCTTATAAAGCGACTGCTATGTGATGTAGAGGGATGAGCCCTCAGGTTTCACTCCTGCTCATTAAAGAGCACTTCTTTTGAGTCTCTAGCCACTGCATCGAGCTGTGCAAATCAAATATCATAATATTATTGACAAAATGTATGAAAATTGTAACGAAAATGTAGGGTTGACTGTTGAAGCTTTCAGAAAATGTTGACACAATGAGACTTTTGATAATCATCAGTAATGTGGATATAAAGACTAAGTTGGTAAAGTCAATTCTAAGAACGGCTAAAGTCTGGTAAATTCATGAAATGATATACCTTTACTGTAATGCAGCCTTTAAAATTAGGAAAATACAACACGTATCAGCCCAATATAACGGTATCCCACGTCAGGGAAATGTTTATCATTACAAAGGCTGCAGATAAATGCAAACATGTAAAAGTAGACCTTAGTCAAAAGGCAAGTATACACTAATACAATATATATTTTTTAAAAGTGTACCTTAAAGTATGTCTTGTCTTTTGTCATAAATTGATAATATTGTATATCGTCCTACCACTACAATCTTTTTCGTTTTTGGGATAAAAACCATCAGAGAGGTCATCCTTAATTTCAGTTAATGTAGTGGTAAAATATATACAGTATAGCATAACGTATTCAGCATCTTTATACATCTGCTATGCTGATAGGGTTGACTGGTTAGAAAGGGTTAGATGTGTGTGTGTGTGTGTGTGTGTGTGTGTGTGTGTGTGTGTGTGTGTGTGTGTGTGTGTGTGTGTGTGTGTGTGTGTGTGTGTGTGTGTGTGTGTGTGTGTGTGTGTGTGTGTGTGTGTGTGTGTGTGTGTGTGTGTGTGTGTGTGTGTGTGTGTGTGTGTGTGTGTGTGTGTGTGTGTGTGTGTGTGCGCTTGCTTGCTTGTTTCAGGTTCACTCCAAGGTTATTTCTGGTTTCCCTGGTGGACAAACACCTAATGTTGGTGAAAAGAGCATCAGTCCCAAGGTAGAGCCACTAACTAGAAGTTGCTGTGGAGACCGTGATTGGTGTATGTGTGGGTGTGTGTATGTTATGTGCCTGTGTGTGTGTGTGTGTGTGTGTGTGTGTGTGTGTGTGTGTGTGTGTGTGTGTGTGTGTGTGTGTGTGTGTGTGTGTGTGTGTGTGTGTGTGTGTGTGTGTGTGTGTGTGTGTGTGTGTGTGTGTGTGTGTGTGTGTGTGTGTGTGTGTGTGTGTGTGTGTGTGTGTGTGTGTGTGTGTGTGTGTGTGTGTGTGTGTGTGTGTGTGTCTCTTTTCATTCTAGAGGACCCATCTGGTTGTTTAAAGAACATCATATGTTTATAGTGACAGGTGTTATGAAGTCTAGGAGGCACACAGAGGGGCTTCTAAGGGAAGAAAAGGCATTGTTGGAAATGAAAACAAACTACACTTTTAGAGAAATACATGTAAACACCTGCAAATAATGACACACACACACACACACACACACACACACACACACATACACACACACACACACACACACACACACACACCCACACACACACACACACACACACACACACACACACACACACACACACACACACACACACACACACACAGTTTGATTGTTTCTTCATCAAATTTACTCAACTGAATCTCCCAGGAAATTAAGGTGTAGTTGAGGAAAACAAACTACAGAGAGACCTATCATGCAAAATGCACTTTTTTATGTATTTTATACATAAATATGTGTGTCAGGGAACTCACGCAGCGTCAGAAAATAACACCCTCTCTCTTTTCCTCCGTACCCAAATCTCTGAAAACGAGGGTACAACGAAGCTGATCCAGATTTGCGGCCGATATGACGCAAATCGGCGGTGGACCCACGGCACTATCAGAAACGTTGCTATCAGAAACAATGCCCGACTGTTTTGGATGTAATATGGTCGGTGTTCACATTAGCATCGCTAACACTCAGAGCTAACCTGTACTGGAGAGCATGTGTGTGAAGAAACAGGAAGTAAAAAGGAACTCACCTCGTGGTATAACCAGTGTTGGGACTAACGCGTTACAAAGTAACTCACACACTCAGTGCATGCAGCTCTGCTGATTTCTGCTGATCTCTCCTCCCTGGCTGCAGGCTGATAACAGACAGTTGGGATCGCGGAGAAATTCTCTCTGCAGACCCATTCTCACAGTGTTTATCAACCTTTTTCTTACTCAATATCAAGCCACACTTATTGTTTTTACTTCGGCTGTGACTTTGTGTGTGCTCAGGGTGAGTTTGGCTGTGTTTGGCTGTGTATCGCTAAACAAGGAAATCACACCTCCACGGAGCTTAGCGCGATTCACAACGTCCCGACTGGTCCCGACAATGGAATTATGATCAGTGGAAATGGCCATGACATGTGACCTTTAAGTACAGTACTTGAGTAAATGTACTTAAATACTTCCTGTGTCACATGCGGAGACGGGCTGTGGGCGTGTTTGTGTTGTTTACTAACAAGACTATCATGGCGGCGGCGGAGCTCAAGTCTAGTTTCTCCACCTGGAGATATTCTCACTATTTCACTTTTGTCGAGCACAAAGAAAAGAACGTTTTAGTTAAATGTAAGTTGTGTCCTGGCGGGTCAAAGAGCCTATCTACTGCCCAAACCAGTAATTCAAATCTCTTAAAACATCTGCAAAAACAACATGCTGGGACGAAGCTAGTAATAAAGACCGGCACAGACCCAGACTCAGCCGACGCCACTCCACCTGCACCTGCACCTAAGCAACGGCGGCTGGATTTTAACCAAGGGACTGCTAGCCAGGGAAAAGTCGATAAAGCCATTGCACGGTATGTTGTAGAACACATGCAGGCTATTGCTACAGTGGAGTCACCCGCTTTCAGGGAGCTAGTTAGCATGATAGCATGTCCGGGCGGCACACGGCATATGGGACGGAAAACTTTTTTCCAACTACCTGGAGAAAGAATATACAAAAATGGAAAGCCAGCTAATATCGATGCAATCCAGATTGCATATAATGCATGTCAAGTTGATCAACAGATTGTATTATTCTCCAATGCAATAACAGTACTGAAATGAAGGCTATAAGGGCATTAATGGGAGCCCTTTTTTTAAGTAACTAAAACGTGTAAGTAATCAGTAAAGTAACTGAGTTACTTTTGAAATGAAGTAACTAGTAATGGTAACTAGTTACTGGTTTTCAGTAACTAGCACAACACTGGGTATAACCGGCAAGAGAGAAAGCCGTTGAGCTCCATACTGTTTCAGAAATGATCCTTGATCTAATAATCCTTGCGTTTCATCACCGCAGCATTTTAGACAGTATCTGCCAGGTCCCGGCCGCATGAGCCGGCCCTCTTATTTATTTTTTATTTATACAGGTGAAAATCTCATTGAGACACAGGTTGTCATTCTCAAGAGAGACCTGTTTATACCCAGAATCAGCACTTTTGTAACAGGAAGAGAAATAGAGGGATATGAGGCATGGCTAGAATGGGTGATCTGTTTGTTTTTTTGACCAAAACACTTCATAGACATGTTTTTTATATTTCCTTATATATCTGAGACCGATGCTATTGCCTAAAAATAGCATGATAGGTGACCTTTAAAAGAGCGCCTCGCTAATTGCAGTCCGAAAACATTATACAATTCAGTCAGGGATATCATCTTTTATTAATATAAATAATATGTAATTATCTGGTGCCTACGTTACCCACAATGCAACTTAACAAAAACAGTTCTGTCAAAGCCATTGTTTACTTCCGTAACATAATGACATCACTATGGAACTCTCGAGCCCCTATTGGCTAGCGCTCCAACACATTGTACGTGATAGGCTAAGGGGCGGGACATCTCTAAGAGGTTGACTAATCACAACAGAGCTGCCCTGCTAACCAATCAGAGCAGACTGTGCTCTGGTTTCAGACAGAGGGTGAAAAGAGGTGCTGCAGCACAGGCAGTATGAGCAAAGTAGTTTTTTGCCAAACAAGTAACTTAAAGCTCACCTAGTATGCTATATGTGAACAATATATTATAGGGCCATATCTTTACAAAACATGTTTCTTAAGTGTTTTGCTCAAAATACCAAACAGATCACCCATTGTAGCATGCCTCATACCCCTCTATTTCAGCCCTGTTACTAAAGTGCTGATTCTGGGTCTGGCCCTTTAAATGTAACCCGAGCTGCTGCTGGCCACACCCCTTTGGAGCTGCTGCTGGCCACACCCCTTTGGAGCTGCTGCTGGCCACGCCACTTTGGAGCTTCCTCATGCACGTGGTGAGCTCTGTGAAGAGAAGAGTGTTTCCAGGAGTTCAAAAGCCAGCCCACATTTCAGTAATGTCGTCATGACCTCAGCAAATCTGGATCAGCTCCGTTGTACCTCCATTTTTAGAGATGTGGGCAAGGAGGAAAAGAGAGAAGGTTGTATTTTCTGACACTTTGTGAGTCTGCTGACATCGGGGACACATATTTATGTATAAAAGACATCAAAATGTGCATTTTGCTTAAAAGGTGACCTGTAAAGCATGGAAACATGTCACAGGAGAGGCACTACTACTAGAAAATGCATTTCCTGCTGAAAATGCGTGTGAATGCTGTAAACTATGTACATTTGTCGCTGAATTTAGCTGAAAAAATGCAGAAAAAGCTGAATAGTGTATCAGTTGAATGGTCTCTAGCTGCTTTAAGCTACAGAAACCAAGTTAGTGTGTTGCTGAACTTAGCGGAGAAATGCAGAAAAGTGAAATGTTTTGAATCAAAATTGTTACTGCTCAAATGCATTGCAATGACTCTGTTCAAAACTTGAAAGTGAAATGTTAAACTGGAAGAGTAGGAAAAATATTGAAGAAGATTAATATTTCAAAGAAAAGGTTTAAAAAAGGTATAAACAAAAAAATGTATAGCCTCAATGTCCTGACATAGCTGAATAATGTAATAGTTGAGAAGGTTTTTGTCACTTCGAGGCATTTTGTTTAATTTTTTTGCTTAATGTTTTATTTTTTTTCAACGTAGGTGAGGTTTTCCTACGTTTTCCATGACAAATGATGTCCAAGGAGTTTAGGGTTTGGGAGTTATGGCAGGTTTAAAAAAAAAGATGTGGGCGAATTTCAAGCACTCCACTCTGTTTTGAGATCAAAGCACTCTAGACCAGTGGTTCTCAACTGGTGGGTCGCGACCCAAAAGTGGGTCGCGGACCCGTTTCGAGTGGGTCGCAGATGTGTGAGAGAAGAAAAGAAATTGAAAAAAAGAAAATTCCTTTTTGTTGTTTTTTTGGGGGGAAAAGTCACACTTTTATTTTGAAGGTCCGATTTTCTAACGCTGTGCATGCAGTAGGCGTTGGACTGGAAGCACCAGAGATCATAAACGGTTTTGAAAACGTCTGTCACGTAGTGATCATCTTCTCAATAAAACATCTTTGCTGAAGGTTTTTCAGTCTTCTGGCCAATCAGAATCAAGAGTGTTGCCGGAAGTCCCCACGGAGAATAACTTTGCGGTAGAACTATTCTTTATACATCCATGGGTACAACTTCAGATACAAATGAACACATAATGAAATATGACCCCCGGTTTGATGATTGACAGGTCACTACCCTTACCCACAAAGTAATTCACACTTCTTTGCTCTTCTCTCTGTGAGGAGCAGCAAGCTGTCAGAACAAAGTGACAAACAAACAATGGCATAAAATATTATTAATATGTCGGGTAGCAATAGATTTTTTTATTTTCTTCTCAGAGTGTACCAGAATGCGTAGTTTATATGTTAGTATTTCTAAAAATCTCCTGGGGGAGAATCCCCCCAGACCCCCTTCTGGGGTTGGGTTTTCAGCATGTGTGCCTTTTTATGCTATACAGTTCAACTTTGATTCCATCATCTCATTAAACCTTTTTTAAAAGCATTATTTTGTTCTGTGAAGGGATATAAGAGATATATGCACTGTATTTCACTTGTTAGGTCGCGATCTATTGACAAAGGAAAAAGTGGGTCCCAAGGCCTGACCAGTTGAGAACCACTGCTCTAGATTTAACGAGCTGCGCAATACACACTAATGTTAAAATCTGAAGAAGGCCTCTTTACCAAGTTCCAAACTAAGTTAAATATCTCAAAAAGTGTAAAAGATGTGAAAAATCTGAAGAACAAGTTGTATAGCTGAATGTCTTGTGATCATTCTAAAGTTGGAATGAAGTCTCTAGCTGAAAGTATGTGGAAGGAGTATCATTTGCAGCAAGGTGTAGGTAAAAGAGGATTTGAAGGTTCCTCCCATTGAGTTACATGTTAAAAAAAGAGTTACAAAAGCTGCACGTCTTCTCACTGGCCACAAAAAGTGTCACCACATCACCCCAATTCTGGCCTCATTGCACTGGCTTCCAATTAGGTTCCGAATTGATTTTAAACTCCTTTTATTTGTTATTAAAGCCCTAAATGGGCTGGCTCCGGCCTATATAGCCGAACTCCTCCATCGCTACACCCCAGCCAGAGCTTTAAGGTCTGCTGACCAGCTGCTGCTGGTCGTGCCCAAGACCAGGCTCAAAACCCGAGGGCACCGAGCCTTCGCAGCAGCTGGCCCCAGGCTCTGGAACACTCTGCCCCTCCATGTGAGGTCGGCCCAGACCCTAGGGGTTTTTAAATCAACACTAAAACACACTTCTTCTCCCTGGCCTTCTAGTCAGAGCGGAGCACGACTCATGACATTTCCCTGTGTTTGATTTTATATTTGCTGTTGTGATTTATTGTCTTCTGTTTGCGATTGTAGTAATGTGTTATTTATTATTTTCATGTACAGCACTTTGGCTCGACCAAAAATCGTTTTTAAAATGTGCTTTATAAATAAAACCTGATTTGATTTGAATATTTCAAAAAGTATAACATATTTTGAAAAGTTGAAAGTTTCCCATCATGTGCTGAAAAGGCTGAATATTTTTATATTTGAATGGTTTCTGTAGCTGAATGTATGCTGAAGTTATTGAGAGCAAAACTATTTAATAAGAATACGGAAGAATAAAGAAAAGAATATGAACGTGAAAATGATGATAGTTCCTCTTGAACTTTTCAAGGAAATGGGAGACGCGTGCATTTGATTGCAAAATGTGTATATTTTCAGGGAATGTTACATAAACCAAGCAGCTCATAACTGTCAGAACAAAAAAGGTTTACAAATGTATTTTACCACTAAAGACTTTTAAATTGTATTAAAATTATTATCTCTCAATTTAAAAAAGCTCAAGATGCTAATGGTGGAGTTTTTACTTCAGCCTGTGTGCGCAAACAGAAAAGCTTAAACTGTACTGTGTGTGTGTATATGTGTGAGATAACAGCCTGGCCATCTGGTCAAAGCATTAATGACAGATAGATACATTATTTTTGGGGAATCTTCCCAAAGTTCAAAACTGATTTATGTGTAGCGTGACTCCCGCACAAGTTGACTTTTGCGTCATCCTTTCGTCAAAAAGAGAGAAAGCGCTAAAGAGATGATGCTTGTCCTGATCCTTGTCCAAACTCTGCAGGCTGCCACGATGAAGGGTATATTTTTTATCAAGGTCTGCCAAACAGGCTATTCTGACAGTTCTATCTTCTGCCAAAACACAAAAACTGGGAGAGTGTAGGAGATGGAGAGTATAGAAGAAATTGGAGAGTGACAAAAAAAGAAAAAATGTGAGTCTTGTCATCAGATTTTCGCCACTTACTGACACTCAGTGTTTGACACTTTTCAGATTTTCCGAGCGCACCGCAGGGAGCCGGATGATTCACAGAGCAGACTTCTATATAAACTGTCAATACATCACAGGAATTACATAACACCAGGGCCGTCCCTGGCCAACATGAGGCCCCACGCAAAGTTATATGATGAGGCCCTCTGTTTCGCGAGTGTCGTCGTCGACGGGGGGGGGGGGCCTCGCATAAGTGCATAGGTGCGCCGCATAAGCGCATAAGTGTGCCGCATTTTCGGCTCAGTTGAGGCTCCCTCCGCAAGATGAGGCCCCCTCCGCAATGTGAGGCCCCACGCAGTCTGCGTGATCGGCCTGTAGGGAGGGACGTCCCTGCAACACTCACGTGCAGTGAAGAAATGTTGTCCGTTTCAGAAAAAGGATGCCTGATTTTGCTTTGAACACAGCATGGTCAGTTACATTTTTGCAGGAAATGAATACAGACAAGTCCTGTTGTGCTACACAGTGTAGTGTGTACAGGCCTATTAGCCAGGACAGGTTGTTGTTCTATTGTTATTGATGCTCTTATTTAGTTAGACATAATTGAATTCCAAAATACAATATCACTCATTCATCATATTGAGGGTTGACATTTCTATCAGGTTATTGATGCACATTCAAGTGAATTTAGTGTAAAATGCATAGATGATGAAAACGCGTAAATGTGAGCATGATTTTTGTTCAGAGCACAGGGTTTTGAGCTTATTCATACAAGTCATGTTTTAAGCACGACCCCCACTCTGAGCATCACAGGGGAATTAATGATGAACCTGTTTTAAAGAGGCCCTATTGTGTTTTGGGTGGGATGTTCCCGTTCCTGTAGTGCAGGGGTGGGGAACCTTTTTCCTCTCAAGGGCCATTTCAATGTTCACAAAATCCTCCGAGGGCAGTACAAATTATTGAAATCAACCTCTGCTAAAAAATTACTAAAATCACAGCCCATTCATTTCGCCTTTCTTTCATGCTGTGCAAAGAAAAAGCAACCTCTTAATCCAGATATCTTGCCATGACTCGCGCATAGACACACAAGATGTGTGCAAATGTATTTAGTATCCCATCATGTGAACATCATTTAAGTGGGGGGGGACCAAACCTCCTCTAGGGGGGTCCGGGGAAGATTTAATTTTTAAATGTTAAAGTTAAAAGCATCAATCTGGTGCACTTTGAGCACACAATTAAGAGACCTATTGATACATCTGTCAACACCCATATGAAACAGAACTATAAGCAGATTTTTTTTTTTACTGTCATATAGTATTTTATACCTGTTTTTCATTTATTCTCTTGTTTTTTTTATAACTATAATGATCATATAAAGGTGTGCCTTTACCTCAATGAGCTGAGGTTATCAACCTCTCAGTCTGACAGGAGAGAGCTCTCTTCCACTTGGTTGTAGAAAAAGCTCCTTATATTCGTTAGCATAGCTAGCTAACCACATGCTAATAACAACAATCTCCGGTACCGCTCTCTCTCTCTCGCTCGCTCAAACAAAATGTGATCGTGCCACACACACACACACACACACACACACACACACACACACACACACACACACACACACACACACACACACACACACACACACACACACACACACACACACACACACACACACAGCCGAGCTTGAATGACACACAGAGACCCAGAAGTAGTTGTACTGTCCATCCATCCATCCATCTTCTCCCGCTTATCCGTGGTAGGGTCGCGGGGGTAGCAGTTCCAGCAGAGAGCCCCAAACTTTCTTTTCCCTGGCCACATCAACCAGCTCTGACTGGGGGGTCCCAAGGCGCTCCCTGGCCAGCAAAGAGATATAATCCCTCCACCTGGTCCTAGGTCTACCCCTTGGTCTCTCCCCAGCTGGACGTCCCTGGAACACCTCCCTAGGGAGGCGCCCAGGTGGCATCCTAACTAGGTGCCCGAACCACCTCAACTGGCTCCTTTCGACGCGAAGGAGGAGCAGTTCAACTCTGAGTCCCTCCCGGATGACCGAACTTCTCACCTTATCCCTAAGGGAGACACCAGCCACCCTGCGGAGAAAACCCATCTCAGCAGCTTGTATCTGCGATCTCGTTCTTTCGGTCATGACCCATCCTTCATGACCATAGGTGAGGGTAGGAACGAAAATGGCCCGGAAGACAGAGAGCTTTGCCTTCTGGCTCAGCTCCCTTTTCGTCACAACGGTGCGGTAAAGCGACTGCAGTACCGCTCCCGCTGCTCCGATTCTCCGGCCCATCTCACGCTCCATTGTTCCCTCACTCGAGAACAAGACCCCGAGATACTTGAACTCCTTCACTTGGGGTAAGGACTCATTCCCTACTTGGAGTGGACAGTCCATCGGTTTCCTGCTGAGAACCATGGCCTCAGATTTGGAGGTGCTGATCCTCCAAAGCTTAAAATTGTCAAATGTATTTAAATAACGTCAAGTTCTACATCTTATAACAAATACAATTGTTCAGTGTAATAAAGCTTTTGAATAGAGAGAGAGAGAGAGAGAGAGAGAGAGAGAGAGAGAGAGAGAGAGAGAGAGAGAGAGAGAGAGCAGTGCAGTGCAGTGCAGTGCCAGCAGGGACCGTGTTGTTAGCATCTGATTAGCTAGCTGCACTAACAGACATAAGGAGCTGTTTGTTCCACAACAAGCTGGAGGTGTTAGGATTTGTCTGTGTTGGTATTTTTCTTGTCCTTTTCTATCTTTGGGTTTCCTATTTTATTTTGTAAAGTGTTCACCCCCGTTTCCTGCCTGTTTGCTTTCTGTCGGTTTCCCTCTCTGATTACCCAATTGTGTTCACCTGGTACCTATGTGTTTTCTCCTCCCTCCTCACCTGTCTCGTGTTTATGTGATTAGTCCTGGGTGTATTTAAGTTCTGGGTTTTCTGTCTCTCTTTGTCGGGTTGTCTTGTGTATTGGCTTGTCCTCTGTGAGTGTTCTGTTCTGTATTTGTCAGCATAGCCTTGAAATAAAGGAATTATTTGTACGTTAATCTGCATTTGGGTCCTACCTGCTTCACACACCGTAACAGGAGAGTCCTCTCCTCTCAGACTGAGAGACTCAGGTGAGCTAAAGGACTCTTTGAGTGTTTAGATAGTTAACTTTAGTCTAAGTTATCGCAGTGGGTCTCAAACGGTTTGGTCACAAATTATTCAAAAGATTATTTCCGCGGCACACCTTCATATGATCATTATCGTTATAAAAAAAACAAGAGAATAAATGAAAAACAGTTATATATGGCAGAAAAACAAGAATACAGTTTGACTCAGACGGACATCCCGGGGCAAAGCAGAAGCCGAGAAGGGGGACTCGGGCAGACGGCCCGGGGGAACAGCAGAGGTCGAGAAGGGGGACTCGGGCGGACGGCCCGGGGGCAAGGCCACAGCGGGTCAATTCAGGGGGCCGGGCATGAGGGCGAAGGCAGCGGCTGGAAGAGTCAGGGTGCCGGGCCCGAGGGTGAAGACCGCGGCACTCAGGGGGCCGGGCTCGAAGGCGAAGACCGCGGCACTCAGGGGGCCTGGCACAAGGACGGGCAGGAGCTGGTGGAACCCCTGGCGGGTCAGGCGTAGAGGGGACCCTGGAACGGAACATGGGCTGGTGTCAGTGGGACCCACGACAGAGCAAGGGCTGGTGTGGATGGGACTCCAAACAGGACAGGATATGGTGTTGGCAGGAAACCCGGTGGAGCAGGTGTCGGCGGGACACCCAACAGGACATGATCTGGTGTTGGCAGGACCCCCGGCAGAAGAGTAGTCGGCGGGGCCTCCAACGGCACAGGCCATAGAGTTGGCAGGACCCCCGGCAGAAGAGTAGTCGGCGAGACCCCCAACGGGACAGGACATAGAGTTGGCAGGACCCCCAACAGAACCTCCAACGGAACAGGACATTGGGTAGGGACTTGAGAGGGGACTTGAGAGGTGACTTGAAAGGGGACTCGAGAGGGAACTCGAGGGGAGACTCGAGAGGGAACTCGAGGGGAGGCTTGAGAGGGAACTCGAGAGATGACTTGAAAGAGGAGTCCAGAGGAAACTTGAGAGGGAACTCGAGAGGAGACCTGAGAAGGAACTTGAGAGGAGACCTGAGAAGGAACTTGAGAGGGGACTCGAGAGGGAACTCGAGAGGAGACCTGAGAAGGAACTTGAGAGGAGACCTGAGAAGGAACTTGAGAGGGGACTCAAGAGGAGACTCGAGAGGGAACTCGAGAGATGACTTGAAAGAGGACTCGAGAGGTGACCCGAGAAGAGACTCGAGAGGGGACCTGAGAAGGAACTCGAGAGGAGACTCGAGAGGGGACTCCAGAGGAGACTCCAGAGGGGACTCCAGAGAAGACTCGAGAGGAGACCTGAGAAGGAACTTGAGAGGGGACTCGAGAGGTGACTCCAGAGGAGACTTGAGAGACGGTTACTGGGAGCCATTTCTTTGTGAGTCAACTGGAAGGAGGAGGAACCTATTGCGTTAAGCATGTTGTAACTGCCGGTTGTTGTTGTTGTTGTTGTTGTTGTTGTTGTCATCTCCGGGTATCCCGTGTGCCTGTTCTGTTGCTGATAGCTTATTAACTTAACTTAATCGATCGTTTTAAAACTCTTGATCACGGCAACTGCCTGATGTTGTAATCACACGTTACTACAGCTTAAGCACTCACAACTCTCCTTCTCTTAGCGACTGTGACTCCACAGTTGCCTACACTCTTTTCGGGTTTGCTAACGGTAGCTACTTTAGCTTGATAGCTAGCCATGGCTCGTTCCCCACCCTCGGGTGTTATTTCCTGTACGTGTTAACGATGTATCTTCCACGCAAACCAAAGTTAGCCATGGAGTGCCACAGGGCTCAGTGCTCGGACCTATTTTGTTCACATTATATATGCTTCCGTTAGGCAATATTATAAGGAATCATTCTGTAAACTTTCATTGTTATGCGGATGATACTCAACTATATTTATCAATCAAGCCTGATGAAATTAATCATCTAAATAAAATTCAAGACTGCCTTAAGGACTTAAAAACGTGGATGACCTTAAACTTTTTGATGTTAAACACGACCAAAACTGAAGTTATTGTACTTGGCCCGAAGAATCTACGAAACAAATTATCTAAAGATATACTAACTATGGATGGCATTAATTTGGTCTCCAGTAAGACTGTAAGGAATCTTGGTGTTATATTTGATCAGGATTTATCCTTTAACGCCCACATAAAATCAATTTCAAGGACCGCCTACTTCCATCTACGTAACATTGCAAATATCTTGCCTCAAAACGATGCAGAGAAACTAGTCCATGCATTTGTTACTTCTAGGCTGGATTATTGTAACTCTTTATTATCAGGGAGTACCAAGAAGTCAGTCAAGTCGCTTCAGCTGATTCAAAATGCTGCGGCTCGTGTACTAACCAGAGTTAAGAAAAGGGACCACATTACTCCTGTTCTGGCTGCCTTACACTGGCTCCCTATAGAACACAGGATAGAATTTAAAATTCTTCTTCTCGTCTACAAAGCCCTTAATGGGCAGGCGCCATCTTACCTTAAAGAACTCATTATACCCTACTGTCCTACTAGGGCATTGCGTTCCAATAATGCAGGGTTGTTGGTTGTTCCTAGAATCTCTAAAAGTACAATGGGAGCTAGAGCCTTTTCTTATCAAGCTCCACATTTGTGGAATCAGCTTCCAGTTTGTGTTCGGGCGGCAGACACCCTATCCGTTTTTAAGAGTGCGCTTAAGACCTTCCTTTTTGATAAAGCTTATAGTTAGGGCTGATTAGATTCAGCCCCTAGTTTTGCTGATATAGGCTTAGTTTGTCGGGGGACATCTTACTTCTTCCTTCTCTCTGTCTATACCTGTGTACTCTCATGTTCAGATTAACCCAGCTTCCCCAAATTTCTTTCTTTTTGGTGTCAATATACGCCGGGATCCGGAGTCATGGATGATCCTGCGGTCCTGTGTCCTGGATCGCGAGTCGTGGCTGTGGTCCTGGATCATCGGTCCTGGATGGATATCCTCGTGGATTCATCTTCCTATTATACACACATGTATTTCCAAACATTTGGACTACCTATGTTGCAAATGTATTATCTTTTCAATTTACACACGGCATCTATTGCACGTCTGTCCGTCCTGGGAGAGGGATCCCTCCTCTGTTGCTCTCCCTGAGGTTTCTCCCATTTTTCCCTTTAAACTGTGGGTTTTCTTCTGAAGTTTTTCCTTGTACGATGTGAGGGTCTAAGGACAGAGGGTCTAAGGACAGAGCTTGTCATACTGATATTCTGTACACACTGTGAAGACCACTGAGACAAATGTAACATTTGTGATATTGGGCTATATAAATAAACATTGATTGATTGATTGATTGAGAGGGAACTAGAGAGGAGACTTGAGAGGGGACTTGAGAGGGGACTAGAGAGGGGACTTGAGAAGAGACTCGAGAGGGAACTTGAGAGGAGAATTGAGACGGTCGGTTCACCGACAGAACACGGGGGGCTGGAGTCGTCCGGAACGCCGACAGAAGACGAGGTGCTGGAGTCAGCCGGTACGTCGACAGGACACGGGGAGCTGGCGTCGGCCGGAGAGCCAGTACTGGAGCCGAAACTGGAATCGGGACCATGGATCAAATGGAAACAACACAGAACTCTTCCCCGTGAACACAGTCAAGACACACAAGGAACTAACAAAGACAGACAGAAAAAACAGAACTTAAATACACACAAGACTAATCAAAGAAACAAGAGACAGGTGAGGAGGGAGGAGAAAACACAGGGGCACAAGCAGGGCACAAGGTGAACACAATCGGGTAATCAGACAGGAGGGAACACAGACAGAAAGCAACAGGCAAGACAGGGGGTGAACATTTTTCAAAATAAAACAGGAAACCAAAGACAGAAAAAGACAAGACAAAACACAGACAGATCATGACAATATAGCCATAACAAAAGTATTTTGTAGTAAAATTACAGAAAATGTAGCTAATTTTGCCAACAAAAAATCATTTATTTGTACGGTTAGTTGTGTTAAATTCACATTTAAAAACAGTTAAAAACCAGATAAATAAAGTTTTTTTGTTGTTAAAATATGTCACACATTTCAATAAACCGTTTATTCTTGTAATTTTAATATGATTTCCTGTAATTATGAAATACAATTAAACACTTTTTTTTTACAGTGCATGTAAATGGTCTTTGAAGGCTAAAACCCCTGTGTTCTCTCCAGAGAGAGTATCTGTCCCACACACTCCCCCCACTGCAAAAAACTCCTCCACTGGACTCCTGTGTTTACTTCCGGAACATAGTGACATCAATATGGAACACACACACTCCTTTTGTCTAGCGCTCCAACACATTGTACGTGATAAGCTAAGGTGCGGGACATCTCTAAGCGGTTTAACCAACACACTCTCACTCCCTAAGCGTCCAATAGCGACGTTTGGTCAGTGTCCGTGGCGTCCAATTTTGACGCTCCTAGTCTCCTTCAGCGTCATAAAGGGACGCAAATAGCTTTCAACTGATTGCAATGTATTCCCATCTGCGTCGGGATTTGACGCTCATGGAAGCACGGCATTCGTTTATGCCGGCTGCCCTTAAAGGCAATGTGAGCATCCATTCCCATTGGATAACGGAGAATTTTACACCCGGAAGTAAGTACTCCTCTTACTGTCGATTGATTTTACAGTGATATCTGCACTACTCATCGACTACAAAACACCAGATTATCCTTGTTAATTACACAACATTGATTGGTTTAAATTGTGTACAATGCTTTTGTATTTTTCCCCTTCGATTCGGAGAAACAAATATGTTTTCTGAGTAAAGAATGGCAGAAGACACTACACTACCCAGAATCCCCAGCTATCGTTTGGCCTACACCATGTGCTCTGTTTGACAAACCCCGTTTTTTTTCACCATTCATTCCGATGGCTGGCGTCTATGTCACGTGATCTTCAAATTTCTCCCTGCAGAAAAAGAAAACATGGCCGAAATTCGTTTTATTCTGGGTGTAAAATGCCTATTTTAAAGTTAGTTTGGCCATTAAAATGCGTTTTGATGTCATTTGATGCGAGAAATATGAGTTGTTATTTCAGATTATGTGTGCAGTGGATGTACATGATCTTTAGTTTGCTAGTTATTACGAAGATTACTTCAGGAAATCGCGACGTTTTCATTGTTACCAAGGTGGTTGCTAGGGACGCTGCTATCGATATTATTTCTGTTATGTTGTGTAACTGTTTAATGGTGTTATCTTTATTGCTACCCCCTTCCCCGTCAATGTATAGTGTTGGTCCACAGCCTAAACATATTAGTTTAACAAAATCCGCATCTAAAGATAGCCTACGTTATTTCCCCCCTGTGCAATTCCAGTCTCACATCTCAGAGCACATCGTCATTAACAAATACCGGAAACAGACCAAAATAATAATAATACCTTATTCCGAGTGTGCTTGCTTTTCTCTTTGAAAGTCATCACATAACGGCATTGTAATACACGGTTCGGCTGCATTACATATTACATATCTGCCGTAGTTCTGTATTTATAGAGCCCTGATGAGAAGACAAACATGAGGAACTGAAAACGTGACGTGGATCATAAATATATCAGCCATTAAACAACATCTTACATTTCTTTTCACACAATACGTCTCCTTGCAGTATCAACACTAATTCGGCTCACTTTTATATTTGATCCAATTGGTAGATAGGCTGTATTTACACCATAAAGGTGCACAGCTGATATCAAGGGACACCTGGTGGTTAAAGCATGTTATTGAATTTCAATATTTTTATTATTAGATATTAATACGATCCCTATAAAGTATATTCATTACTCGTTATTCTCTACTAATTGTTAATTAAAGACTGTATGTAATGACTATTTTGCACATCCCGTTCAAGATTTCAAGATTTTCTAAGGTTTATTGACATATCTTATAGGCCTACACAACTATGGTGTAGTTCTGCACTGAATGAAAAACTTGGGTTGCAGGTTCCTCAATCGTGCATTACAAGACATCTATCAATATTTGTGCATACCTCCAGCAATGTTAACTATGTTGAAGCACTTATTTTAACTGATATTATACATAATGTATTACTCTTATAAGATGTATGTAGATATTTCATCTCCGGCCTTGTCAGGTATTGAACAATCAATAAATAAAGAACACAGAATTGTTGAATATAAAACACAGAATTTATGTGATTATACTAAATGATTTTCAAATAAACACAACTGCATATTTAACTGTTACACATGCTGATGTAACGCAAATGTTCCAACTTGGGATCAATAAAGTATATCTTATCTTAAGCTGATCGATGGCTCCTGCCATATTTGCAAAATGTGCCTCTGAACCTTGACAAGTGCATGTTTCAGGCTTATCAATTAATGTAATGTAATGTTATCACATGGGTCACACACATAAGACCAGCTGTTAAATAAAGCTCTTCTGACCTTAGCTGGCATGTGGGTATATATATTAATACTGCCCATATTGGGCACAAGCAATTTTCACCCATTTATTAATTATATGTTTTAAATGTGAGTGTTTCCTGTCCCCTAAACCTCCAGGGATGTACACAGTTTAATACTGGCAACTTCTTATTATGGGAAATACGAAAACGTCTTTTAAAACTACAACTCCCAGTAGAGACGTGCCATAGAGAACATGTTGCGAAACAGAATAGCCAGCATGTGTAGTTCTGGGGACGGGGTGGGGGAGGGGGGACGCTGTGGACCTGTTCAAATCCAGTTTTGGACAGTCTGCCGTGGTTCCATCCCATTTCAAGTGCTGTTCGAGAATCGGCTTAACCCTTGGAGCACACTCTCCAATCACAGAGCTTGAGGACTATCAGGGGTTTGTCAAGAGCACATGGTGTAGTCCAAACCATAGCTGGGGATTCTGGGTAGTGTAGTGTCTTCTGCCATCCTTTACTCCTGGGAATGGACGCTCACATTACCTTTAAGGGCAGCCGACATAAACGAATGCCGTGCTTCCATGAGCGTCAAATCCCGACGCAGATGGGAATACATTGCAATCAGTTGAAAGCTATTTGCGTCCCTTTATGACGCTGAAGGAGCCTAGGAGCGTCACAATTGGACGCCACGGACACTGACCAAACGTCGCTATTGGACGCTTAGGGAGTGAGAGTGTGTTGGTTTAACAATCACAACAGAGCCAGTCTGGGCTCTGGTTTCAGACAGGGGGTGAAAAGAGGTGCTGCAGCACAGACAGTATGAGAAAAATAAAGAGCTTTTTGAACATTAAAGCATGGAGACATGTCACAGTAGAGGCACTACATACTAATATGAAACCTAAAAATGACTAGGATAATCACTCATACCCAGCAAGTAGTAAGAAGAAAATATTTTTCAAATTGTCATTAAAAAAGTTAAACAAAGGCTTTTAAAGTTTTTCTCTACCTTTAACAAATGCCATAGAGTTTGTGCCTCGGACAAATTTCGGACAAGTTTGACAAATCCAGCAGGCCTCTCTTTTTCCCTTTGCGCTGGTGCAATGTCGATTAAAGGCTGGTGTTATTCAGAATCAAGAGCCTGTTCTAGCAGTGAGCGCCATATTTGTGCTGCTCTATTGATCCCAGAGGGGGGAATTTGTCCTTGAGTCTGGCCCTGTTCACAGAGCAGTGGAGAAGGGGGTCCCCTAAAAACATCCAGCGGTACAAACAGGCTCCTCTCAAAAGATGTAAAAAAAGGAAAAACTATCGATCCTCTCCTGGGAGTACTGCCAGTGTTTCATACAGCGGTTCATAATTTCCATTCAATCATACCTCTCTTTTTCTCTCTGCCGCCCTCGACTTTTGGCTTCTGTTGCCTTCAAATGTGACCAAAAGTGTAAATTATGCAAACCCAAATGTCCTTCAGCAGTATCCTAGCTCCAGTGATGGAAGAAGTCCTACATCCACAATGTTACTTGAGTAAAAGTAAAAAAATCTGGAGATGACCCTGGACATTTCGTTTAGGGGGCAAAACCATAGAGTCAGGGCTGGAGTTACGCCCTATGCGAGAGCTGCCGCCACGACCCTGGTGAACACCCTTGGAGAGAGGGAGAGACCAAAGGGAAGCACCCAGAACTGATAGTGTCAGCCCTGAAAGGCAAACCTCAAGAACTTCCGGTGGTGAGATGCAATCCCTCAAGGCCACGGTTGTGAACCACTCCCCCTGTGCATGTGCTGTGGTCAGCATATGGACTGGCAGCACCTTCATGAATCTGTTGATTCCTCTGATGTCCAAGATCAGACGAAATCCGCCGACTTTCTTGCTCACGATGAAAGTACGCTGAGTAGAACCCACCGGGGCTCCGGTAAGGCTCTGAGGCACTAGGCTGCCTAGAAGGCCGGTGACCGGGGGCACGAAAGCCACCGGGAGGCGGTTGAGTGGGCCGCTGGGACCTCCACAGACCACCACTGTAAGCTGGTGGCTGAGTGCGGCTGCTAGAGGGGCCCCTTGGCCTGCTGGGAGTGGGCACAGGCCTATGAAGACCCGAGAGCTGCTGCCTGGTCCGCCTAGCTTGGGCAGCACGCTCCAGTGCCTCCAGGGCAGCTACCCCAAACAGCTCCCCTGGCTCGACTGGCACTAGTGTTAATTTCGTTGACTAAAACTATGACGAAATATGTTCGTCAACAACCTTTTTTTCCATAACGAGACGATGACGAGACGGCACCGACGGCAGTAAACAATAACTGTAACAAAATCATCATGCAATATCGTTGACGAAAAGTGACGAGACGAAAATGTAATTTATTAAATAAATACTATGCCAAAATCTCTCTTTACTTTCGTTAACGAAAAATGAGGAGACTAAATATTATCAAAGATAACGTTACATCTCTGATAGTTAGTTTTTCTCCCAGCAGTTCCACTTCCGGTGCTGCGGCAGGGCAGCAGCTGTGTGTCTGTGCTGCGCGCGGCGGTACATTTGAATTACACCGGGCAGCAGCAGAATATGAACTGTCAGGAAGACTCGGGTCTAACTCGTGGTCTAACTAACCTTATTTAACAGAAAATGAAATGGCAACAACAGAGCTTGGGAGCAGTGGTCGCACTCGCGTTAACCGAATACCCTTCCGTCAGCGCGAGTGAGTGATAAATTGTGCACTCGACGGATAATAATGGATTATGACGGAAATGTTACGATCCCGTCCGTCAAAATGACTGACAACGAAAAAGTCTAAAGCCACCACTGCTTGGGAGAAAGAAACAATGTGATATTTGGGCCCATTTTCGCTACAATGAGGCGGTGAAAAAAAACGACCGCATTGTTTTATCAGAAGGGAAGCACAGCTGGTAAAAACACCACAAACCTGACCAGATACTCTCTGCAAAGCTGCTTTCTTAATCATTCAACCTGCTTTTCATCAAATAAGGACAAGATATAATCTTATTGTGAAATACGTTTGACTAAAATACAGACTTTTAGTCGACTAAATCTTGACACAGGACTAAGACTAAAACTAAATAAAAAAATAGCTGACGAAATTAACACTATACTATGGAGGACATGTCTCCGACAGTGGTGACTGAGCAAGCCAAACCTGGCGACGAGTCTGCACCAATAAGGACATAACTCGTCCCAATTCCCCAGACATTAGGGCAAAGGCTTGCAATGATGCATCACTGAGGCCCAGCAAAGAAGGCTCGGCCGGAGCCTGCTGCAGAGAGGTAGAGACAGCCAGCATCAGATGGGAGAGGGAGTTCCCATTACGACCCATGTGTGCCGCTATGTCGTAGGCCTCACAGAGCAGTTCGTCTGTGACCCTGCACTGAGGCCGAGTGCACCTGGCATCAGGCCTTGGAGCCCCATCAGGAGCCAGAATCGGGGAGATGATGGCAGGCTCAATGGATGGCAAGCGACCCAGCCCCACCCTCGCCGGATCCTGCATGGCAGAAGAGTGGGAGAGGGCCCTGGTGTCTCTCCAGCATGCATGGAGCTCCCTCAGGTACTCCTCTGAAGGAGGAACAGTGAGAGTGACAAGGGCAGGGTTATGCCTGAAAAGGTGCTAGCCTGAGCCGAGTGGGCCTGCAGAACCTGAAGCTGCAAGCGTGCCAGGGCCGCATGAATAATGGCCGCCATGGAGGCGTCCTCCATGCCTTGCAGAGAGCTCTGAGCAGAGGAGTGGGAAGCCTCCTTGGGAGTGATCGGGGCCCCGTCCTCCACCCCTTCATTGAAGAGGTTTAGCCAAAGCTACTAGCGACATGGCATCCTCAAGCAGAGGTGCGGCAACCGAAGGAGGGCCAGGCGGAAAGCTAGTAGCCCCCACACCGGCCCCTGGCTGAAGGGCCAAGAGGAGCAACTTAATTTGCTCCATGTCGGTAGCTAACCGATCCACAGAGGACAGAGGATTAGAGGACAGCTTGTTTCTAGTTTCAGCTTGTTTCTAGTCCTCTACCTGGGGGTGAACCCATAGCCATCGCTCCATCAAGTCGTCGGGAACGTCCAGACTGAGCTGGAGGAAGTTGTGATGAGGAGAGGTGTCCGTTGGCTGCAGTCAGACGCTCCACCTCTGCGACTCTAGCCACTCTGAGCGCCCGAGGCATGAAGCTACAGTTCATACAGAGAGAGAAGCCATACAGGCGCTATATGAATGAGCCATTATGTAGGTAGCCAGACGCAGCGTAACCGGAAGCGGGTGCGAGAACACAGCCTTCACCAGCTACCTGCTGAACGGAAAAAGTAGAGCAATGCTCCTACTCGCCGAACACAAAGAGGGATGTAAATGTCCTACACCCACGTTACCAGCAGAGGGAGCGAGAGCACTGCCTTCACCAGCTGAGGTAAATAATGAAGTTAATTACTTACATTAAGACTGAAATAGCATGTTGAAATATCCAAATGAGCCATTATCTCATTAAATATGTGCATATTTTAACATATTTCAGGAACACAATTCTGAACATTTGATAAAGCCAGGTTCAAAATTCTTGTTTTCATTTTGTAGTCATATTAGAATCTAAGGCTTTGACAGAAGGGATTTTGGATATCTCTTTTTATCACTCCATAAATCAGAAAATACTGTCAACAGCCCTAAAACATCAATTTTCGACATGTTTTTAGGTATACAATGTTGTATAATTCAGGCTATGAATGATATATGAACAAACCCTTCTGTAAAAGCCTTCATAATATTGATAGGAATATAACTGGAAGGTTTGGTGTATGTACGTGCTACTGAAGTGGACATTTCTGACTCAGAATATGAGCAAAAACTCATTTTGAGGAAACGACCTTTAAAGACTGCTCTGTGGCGCTACCTAAACCCTCCTGTTCTTTGGATGACAGTTTGCGCATCGATGCACTCCATGAAAGTATTTCATGTTCAGGGTCATTTATTTTTTGGATAACCTTGCTTCGTGCAAGTGACAATTGTTGTCGTCTTCTCTGTGAACGTTTTTTTCGCTGTTCTTTTGCCATTTTGAGATTTTCATGTCCAGCGGAAAGCTAACCAGGAAGTGTTTTAGCACACCACGTGACACATCTGAACGAATCACGTTTCTTGGTTTAACACCCCTTTGTACTTTCATGATTGGTTGATTATACAAAGGAAATTACCATATTTGGATCCAATGAGATGGTGTAGGAGACACAGAGCTTTCCAACAATATCTATGATTACAGGGTGCAAACAGTCGTGGTACTTTGTTACGTTAGAATGACAACTTTTGGTGTGTCAATCTACAGACGCAAATAGACAAACTATAATAAAATAAACACCTAAATGTGTATTTTGTACGTTTTCCTTCCAAAAGCCTGAAATAAAACATGTTATGGAATCAAAATAGCACAAAATCTCAAAATTGACCAGTGCATGAAAAACTATGTTTTTGCCAAGCAGCAAACTCTGGGGAAGAGCCGGGACGCCAATACGGAAGTGTCACACACTGCAGTTCATATATTGGCCGATAGGGACTGGCTGCAGAAAGGAGCAATTTCCATAGACCCCCATGTTAAAATGCCCAACTTTACAGCAGAAAAAAACATGTTTCTACCCATGGATGCAATAAATATTATTATGAATATAGTTCGGTTCCACGTTCATGATTATGGATCTGAGAGTGAATTGTTTTCTAACACGACCCTTTTATTTATATTAGGTCTTAACGTTTTTGGATAAATTAGGGCGTGGTCACGTTGAGTGACGGCTCTGTCAAGTGCCTGCCGCTGTTAGCTTCTTGTGTCTCTGCTAGCTGCTCCGTGAAGCTAGCTACAGGGACTCTGCCTGCTCAGCTCATCCAGGGAACACAACTTGAAGCCGGCCGTGGCTGTTTGTTCTTCATGCTTATATATCGGACTATTGTGACTCGCTCTGCGGTTAAAACAGACGGTGCATGCATGCGGTTTTACGGTCAGTGAAAATCGAGTGCTTTATTTATGTGTTAATGATTTTAATCGGCTACGTAATGAATGTTAAGGCTTGGTTTAGTGTGTAAGCGAGAGGTAGCTACATAGGTGCTAACGATGCTAATCGTAGCCTCCAAGTCAAAACCATAGACTGTATATATAAAGGTTAAAACGAAATAGACAAGTGTTAAGCGTTAAGTGGGATAATACTGTAGAACAAACGGCTTCTGTTTGAGGTTATAAAATAAGGTCATCCTTGTAACATAGAGAGATATTTTATTATACGTATAGGAACTGTATGCATCGCTAAGGTTAATTTAAATTGGCTATGCTCAAGTATGTAGACAAGCTAACGTCGAAGTAGTGTATGTGAAATCAACCTTACAATAAGATGTGTGTATATTACAATTATTAATGTCATATTTCAAGATGATTACTTAGATATAATAGGGTTGGTTGAGCTGGAGTTCATTATCAAGCTTACACGTTAACGTCACAGTCATCTGAAGAACGAACCCAAACCTTGTTGTTTTTATTAATTGCATTACCAAATGGGTATCAAATAAACAGTAAGCATTGGTAACACAACTTCCAAAGTTACAGTAAAATAAAAAGGACCCTGACTCGGACAATACACAATCCAACATGTTCAACAGAAGAGAATCAGTTATATTGTTTGTACACATGGTACTTTACATATATATCTGTTTGTTTAAGGTGTCCAGGTGATGCAGACAGGCTGGACCAGAGAGTGAGAGACGCCTCACAGCAGTGAACTTCAGCACAGGTACAAAGACTCTATTTTTCATACTGTACAAAGAATCAAGAAAGATATTGGTTTAAATAAATGAAGTATTGACTTGAATACACTGATGTGTATTCCATTAAACAATACTAAATACTAGATCACCTACACATCAGTTAAATTGAGGTTTTTTTCCATGCAAAAAGTTACATTTTAGATATTTAGCAATATGACTTTGTCCATCCATCCATCTTCTCCCGCTTATCCGTGGTCGGGTCGCGGGGGTAGCAGTTCCAGCAGAGAGCCCCAAACTTTCTTTCCCTGGCGACATCAACCAGCTCTGACTGGGGGATCCCAAGGCGCTCCCAGGCCAGCGAAGAGATATAATCCCTCCACCTGGTCCTAGGTCTACCCCTTGGTCTCTTCCCAGCTGGACGTGCCTGGAACACCTCCCTAGGGAGGCGCCGAGGTGGCATCCTAACTAGGTGCCCGAACCACCTCAACTGGCTTCTTTCGACGCGAAGGAGGAGCGGCTCAACTCCGAGTCCCTGATGACCGAACTTCTCACCTTATCTCTAAGGGAGACACCAGCCACCCGGCGGAGGAAACCCATCTCGGCCGCTTGTATCCGCGATCTCGTTCTTTCGGTCATGACCCATCCTTCATGACCATAGGTGAGGGTAGGAACGAAAATGGCCCGGTAGACAGAGAGCTTTGCCTTCTGGCTCAGCTCCCTTTTCGTCACAACGGTGCGGTAAAGCGACTGCAATACCGCTCCCGCTGCTCCGATTCTCCGGCCCATCTCACGCTCCATTGTTCCCTCACTCGAGAACAAGACCCCGAGATACTTGAACTCCTTCACTTGGGGTAAGGACTCATTCCCTACTTGGAGTGGACAGTCCATCGGTTTCCTGCTGAGAACCATGGCCTCAGATTTGAAGGTGCTGATCCTCATCCCAGCCGCTTCACACTCGGTTGCGAACCGATCCAGTGAGTGCTGAAGGTCGCAGACCGATGAAGCCATTAGAACCACATCATCTGCAAAAAGCAGTGGTGCAATCCTTAGTCCACCGAACTGCAGACCCCCCACCCCACGACTACGCCTCGAAATCCGATCCATGTATATTACAAACAGGATTGGTGACAAAGCGCAGCCCTGGCGGAGGCCAACCCTCACCGGAAATGGGTCCGACTTACTGCCGAGGACCCGGACACAGCTCTCGCTTTGGGAGTACAGAGATTGGATGGCCCTGAGTAGAGACCCCCTCACCCCATACTCCCGCAGCACCTCCCACAGTAACTCCCTGGGAACCCGGTCATACGCCTTCTCCAAGTCTACAAAACACATGTAGACCGGATAAGCGTACTCCCAGGCCCCCTCCAGGATCCTTGCGAGAGTAAAAAGCTGATCCGTCGTTCCACGACCAGGACGGAATCCGCATTGTTCCTCCTCAATCTGAGGTTCGACAATCGGCCTGACCCTCCTTTCAAGTACCTTGGAGTAAACTTTCCCGGGGAGGCTGAGTAGTGTGATGCCTCTGTAATTGGCACACACCCTCTGATCCCCCTTTTTGAAAAGGGGGACCACCACCCCGGTCTGCCACTCCTTCGGTACTGTTTCCGACTTCCACGCAACGTTGATGAGACGTGTCAACCATGACAGTCCCTCAACACCCAGAGCCTTCAGCATTTCCGGGCGGATCTCATCCACCCCCGGGGCTTTGCCACTGTGGAGTTGTTTGACGACCTCAGTGACCTCCCCCCGGGAGATTGGTGTTGATCCCCCGTCATACTCCAGCTCTGCCTCTAACATAGAGGGCGGAGTTGTCGGATTCAGGAGTTCTTCAAAGTGTTCCTTCCAACGCCCCAACACTCCATCAGTTGAGGTCAACAACGTCCCATCCTTACTGTACACAGCTTGGATGGTTCCCTGCTTCCCCCTCCTGAGGTGTCGGACAGTTTTCCAGAACAACTTTGGTGCCGCCCGAAAGTCCTTCTCCATGTCTTCTCCAAACTTCTCCCACACCCGCTGCTTTGCCTCGGCCACGGATGAGGCTGCTGCCCTTCAGGCCTGTCGGTACCTTGCAACTGCCTCGGGAGTCCCCCGGGATAACAAATCCCTGAAGGCCTCCTTCTTCAGTCGGACGGCTTCCCTGACCACCGGTGTCCACCAGGAGGTTCGAGGGTTACCGCCCCTTGAGGCACCTAGGACCTTGAGACCACAGCTCCCCGCCGCGGCTTCGGCAATAGAGGCTTTGAACACCGACCACTCTGGTTCAATGTCCCCAACCTCCACAGGAATGCCCGAAAAGCTCCGCCGGAGGTGTGAGTTGAAGGCCTCCTGAACTTGGGCCTCCTCCAGACGTTCCCAGTTCACCCGAACTACACGTTTGGGCTTACCAGGTCTATCCAGAGGCTTCCCCCGCCACTCGACCCAACTCAACACCAGATGGTGATCAGTTGACAACTCCGCCCCTCTCTTTACCCGAGTGTCCAAAACATACGGCCTCAGGTCCGATGATACGATAACGAAATCGATCATGGACCTTCTGCCTAGGGTGCTCTGGTACCACGTACACTTATGAGCATCCTTATGTTCGAACATGGTGTTTGTTATGGCCAATCCATGACTAGCACAGAAGTCCAGTAACAAACCACCACTCCGGTTCAGATCAGGGGGGCCGTTCCTCCCAATCACGCCCCTCCAAGTGTCTCCATCATTGCCCACATGTGCGTTGAAGTCTCCCAGCAAGACTAAGGAGTCCCCTTCAGGAGCCCCATACAGGACTCTTTCCAGGGTCTCCAAGAAGGCCGAATGCTCTGAACTGCTGTTGGGTGCATAAGCACACACAACAGTCAGAGTTTTCCCCCCCATAACCCGCAGGCGTAGGGAGGCGACCCTCTCGTCCACTGGGGTAAACTCCAACAACGAAGCACCTAACCGGGGACTTGTGAGTATCCCCACACCCGCCCGGCGCCTCACACCTTGAGCAACTCCGGAGAAGAATAGAGTCCAACCCCTATCCAGAAGTAAGGTTCCAGAGCCGACGCTGTGCGTAGAGGTGAGCCCAACCAGATCCAACTGGTACCGCTCCACCTCCCGCACAAGCTCCGGCTCCTTCCCCCCCAGAGAGGTGATGTTCCATGTCCCCAAAGCCAGCTTCTGCCGCCCGGGTCTGGTCCGTCGAGACCCTCCGCTTTCACTGCCACCCTTCTGGCAGCGCACCCGACCCCATCGATGTTTCCCGTAGGTGGTGGGCCCGCGGGACGGAGAAGCGGAGGTGTTGCCCACGTTGCCTTTTCGGGCTGGGCCCGGCCGGGCTCCGTGGCAAGCCCGGCCACCAGACGCTCGCCGACGAGTCCTCCTTCTGGGCCTGGCTCCAGAAGGGGACCCCGGGCTTCCTCCGGGCCGGGTATCCTCACTTCTTGTTCTTGTTTCTTTCATGAGGTCTTTTGACTTTGTCAGCTTTCTAATTTAATGTATTGAAGGCAAAGATATTTAACACATAGTGAGAACTGCTACTATTTATCTCTCAATATTGTCTTTAAAAAACGTGGTAAAAGTAATTCTTTCAGTGAGACAACAGAGCAAGCTTCTACAGTTGCACTACGTTTTGTAACAGTTACATATTATTTAGATAATAACATATATTTCAATGTTGATGAACTTCATACTGTTCATTCATAATCTGTTTGTCTTTGTAGCTCACTGTTGAAATAAAAAAAAAACATTACAATTACAAAATAATTATATCTACAGCCCCTAAACCAGGGGTCTCCAACACGTCGATCGCGAGCTACCGGTAGCTCGCAGGCAGCTTTTCAGTAGCTCGCCGCTCGATTATCGATTATAGCGTTGTAAGGTTGCTTCTTGATTTTTCGGCAGCGGCTGGACAATAACGTTTTTTGATTTTAGAATTACACGAATATCAAATTGGTCGGTGACGCAGAGATCAAGGAACAGACGTGACAGCGGCACAGCGACACCACACACGGAGCAGTCTGCTTTCTCCAGCAACACCAGTCCAGAACCAACAACAGAATGACCCGCTCTGAATCAGGCCCTGTCGCTGCGGCTCAGAGACACACAGGGAGGGATTTGTGTTTTTTGAAAAACACTCGTTATCGTCATGTCAGGTTTTTGATGGATTTAATCAAGTCTTGGATTGCAGAGTATGAATGTCCTCTTGCTATTTGCAGTTAATAAATACATGTGTAAAGTTCGTGAAGGCAGGAGGAAAGCTTCCGCGATCACTGTCTCCTCTCCGTTCCTCCAAACCCCGCCCCCTCCATGAAAATAATGAGTGACATGCTGATAGAAACTTTATTATTCACTTAATCACTGATTGCGATATGATGAAGCTAACTTAATCTCATACATTCATTGGATTTATGTAACAGTAAGACAGAGAATAAGTGTGCACCCACATGCACTATTTTTGTTTTTATAATGCTGTTGTAAATACTCCCTTTTTTAACAGATGACCGTTGCTAGAAGCTGCAGCTGGACTGCAGAAGTATTAGTTTTTTGTTTTTGAGGATGGAGCAATTTCACACACAGATAGGTTAGACCTATACAATTGATGTATTATGGTTTATAATTTAATGTCAAGAAGAAGAAGAAGAAGAAGAAGAAGAAGAAGAAGAAGAAGAAGAAGAAGAAGAAGAAGAAGAAGGCTGAACTGTTCAGTGTCTGTGGAGATGGAGGTTATACATCTCCAAAATCATGTTCAGCTTAAGTCTCAGCAAAACTCTCAACATTTCTGGAGCCTTGTAGACCCAGAAAACTATAATTTTTAAACTATATATTTATTTGGCTCTGTTCTACAGACCTTTGTGAAGCAACTTTTTCTGACATGAATGTCATGAAATCTAAATACAGAACAAGACTGACTGAACATTTAAATGACTATTAGAGTGAACCTAAGTGGGTATACTTTAGCATACACCTATGGTGGACTCCATGCAGCGCCATTCATCTCACTGACTGTAAAAAAGAGTGAATGCACTTATTTGACCATAAGTGCCATAGCTTGTAAGGTGGTGATTAAGGACATTTATGTGAATTCTCAGTGATGTACTCACTATGTGGGCCATAATAATATGTGAGACATTTTCGTTTTCTTGGACCTTGATGTGAAGTTAAGATGTTTGATAAGCTTTAGGTATTGTAATTTCAAAAATTGTACAAAAGTATAGCTTAATTCAACTGATGAGGGCTATGTGAATAAATGTAAGCGATGTGATGCAAGTAGCTCTTGGCCACTTTCATTTTTTCAAAGTAGCTCTCAGATGAAGAAAGGTTGGAGACCCCTGCCCTAAACACACTGCTTTCATAAATAACACACTTGTTCTGCAATAATATGTTTTATGTTTCCTGTCATTTTTGTTAGGAAAGGACATGCCTGAAAGACACGGCATTTTCTCCTTCTCTGAGGGTCAAGAAGAACATCCAAGAGGAACATTAAAAGCTGATGTTATGAGATTTTAAGACCAGTACAGGACATTCACTAAGAAACTACTTGTATTGTGAAAACACAGTCAGCTGATCGAATGCACCTATTTCCACATCTACACTCCATCAGCTGATTATTTCTATTTGCCTCACTTTATGAGCTTCACAACATGTACCTTGTTTTGCAACGTCACAAATAAATGGGGCCAATCTTCAGTCAGATGTGAATGTGTAATCTAACATTTTCAGTAAGAATAATGGACAAAAGGAGTGCAAATACAAATACAATTTATTGAAATGTGAACCAAAAGTTAATCAAACATGGTTTAAATAAAAAGCACATATGGACAGAAGGTGTAAACCTATTAAATGTATAAGTAAACACATATGTGACCCGCTCCATCGAAATCAGTCGGAAGTCGCAACGGCTCATTTCAAAATAAACGTGGATTTGCGTAAAAAACTATTTTTTCTGGGTTTGGGTGTTTTGTTTGATTTTAAACAAACAAAGTATTGGCTTTCAGAATATGAAACTTTTATTTCCAAACTCACACGATAAATACATTCTTTAAGATTGTAAAGGGAAGACGACAGGCAATCTGCTCTTCCGCAGCGCCGCCCCCCCTCCCTCCGGCTGACATTATGAATGTAAGCGTAGAGTTTGTTTTCATCTGATTTCAATTAAACAAAGTCTTGGCTTTCAGAATATTAAACTTGTTTCGGCAAATTCAGATGATAAATACAACTTTGAAGCTTGTAACGGCATAATTACAAGCGCAGAACGGAGTAATTTAACGTCACAGCAGGTATAACAACAGCCGGTGATTCTCGTGAGGGTTTTCCCTGGGAAACAAACACAATACACACAAACGCAAAATTACACAAACACACGTATACACGCACACATACTCACGAGCTTCCCCCAGACCAGTAACCCAAACGAAAATATCTTCCCTCCGTAGTATTTTGATCATTTGATAATAATCAATCAGATCGATGGATTCCAGAGAAGAGGAAACTTTGAAGGCCTTTTTCTCAAAATGATGACTCGGTAACAGTCATTATATAATGCGACATATGTTGCTTAATATTTGGAGTACAAAAACAATCCTGATATCATTAGAAATCTAGGAATATCCTCTTTCCAGCAGTGTATAGTGTATACAACTCAAAATGTGTCTTTGGGTCAATGCGACTGATTTCGATAGAGCAGGTCACATATAGTCAAATAACTTGACAGACTAGGCCTGTGCAGTTGGTATCAGCTGTGCCCAGCATGGGCTCCTCCATCAGGCCTGGTCCTCCTCCATCACGTCTGGTCCTCCTCCATCAGGCCTGGTCCTCCTCCCTCAGGTCTGGTCCTCCTCCATCAGGCCTGGTTCTCCTCGCAGAGGAAAGACCCTCAGTCCTCTCTAAACCAACAGACAGGACGTCCATCACACGGAGGTTTCTCCCTGAAGTCTCTGCAGCTCTCTGGACACCATGCTGTCTCAATCCGTCCACACTGAATATGAGAGGGGAAAAATGAAAATAATAAATGCTTTTGACAATAAGAAATATAAAGTTGAGTTGCTCAGTTTTTTTAGATTGTCAATACTATTACTGTATAACTAATATATCAGGTTAAGAGGCACATTCAAATAAAGATTGGTCTTTAAATACATTTTGTCTTTTGAATTGTTTGTCTAAAGTCAAGGATCTAGAACTGGTACTTAGTTTTAATGATACAGTCTGGTTATTATGCTGTTTGGAGGAGGCCTCACAGGTAAGAGCACTAACTAGCTACCATCACATGTACCTTAGCTTAAGGGTGCGTTCACACCTGCCTTGTATAGTCCGGTTGAATCGAACCCTGGTGCGTTTAGCCGCTTAGTGCGGTTCATTTGGGTCGGTGTGAACGCAGTCCAAGACCTCTTAAGTGAACCAAACAACCGGACTCTGGTCCGCTAAAATAGGTGGTCTCGGAGCGCTTGCATGCGAACTCTGGAGCGGTTCATTGCTGGTGTGAACGCAGTCCGCACCAAAACATAGGAATCGCAGTATTTACGTGTCACAAGAACGCGGATATCTTCAAAAATCTTTAGCGAAAGAGTCTTTCAAGACATCCGCGGTTGTTTAGTTAAAGAGTAAAGCAGAATTAAGTGTTGAACAGTGTCGTGTAAAGTAAAAATTCTCCGTCAGCTACATACATGTAAGAACACCTGTCGTCGGTGAAACGCCCCTCCTCTGCAGAACGTCTCTCATGGATAATGTGCAGCAGCGCGGTCATTATGGGGAAAAGAACACCGACAGGCTGATCAGGAGCACCGGGTTTTCCTCTTCACACCGCAGCGGAGCAGCCTCTTAGCTCCAGAATCCGGTTCGTTTCAAGCACCAAAAAATTCCGGCCAGAGAAAAAGCACCACATACGTCACGCTTACGTCGAGGCGGGGGCAGGGGCAGAGACCAAGCCCCCAGGAAGTGCGCCGGAGTCTGATGAGAATATTCGTGCTGGTCAAACGGCGGTACTACACCTCCTTTAGGTTGCTGGGCCCGGAAACACTTTTTCCCATTGACTTACATGGAGAAAGAGTGGTCTGTAACTCGTTGGATAATTTTTTTTAAACTAAATAAACTACCCAGTATTCACGTTTGTATAGCCCTTATTAAAAACATTCGTTCCTCAAGTTGTAAAAATGTGCTAATAACGTTATTCTGAGAGTTATTTCCCTCGGCATTATGAACGCGCATCTAACCCACAGGACCGCGCCCCCCTGCACGTTCATGTTACGTGTTCAGGACCATAGATAATAGGCTTGTTTGAGACAAGCAAGACCTGCGCAGACCTGCGCAGACCTGCGCAGACCTGCGCAGTTGCGATCAACGTCTTGCTAGTGCGTTGCATGATGGTTAGTCATTTTGTCCGACTTGCTCTGGAGGCTCGCCCACATGAGACTTTGAAATCTCGCGGGACAAAGACGCCCGCAGCCTTGAGAGCGAGGCGAGGCGAGTTGGCGCAGTTGCTCTCCACGAGCTGCGGAAGCGAAATGCTTGATGGGAAACGGCTCGCTGGTATCTCGAGCTGAGCGCTCATTGGTGGTTTTTACCACGTGCTGCTGATGAAACTCTCCAATTGGCTCGGCAAAAGTTTGTTGTTGTTTTGTGTCAGTTTTACGTCGCCACATCCATTCCCATTTTTCATCATTGTTCCACAATGTTTATCATCATGAAATTAATATCTATATATTTTGTACTATACTGCTTACCGTTTTCATACTTTATATATCTTAGCATATTCATACACACTGTTCATACTGTTCACAGGCTGATATCTAGTGTATTCATACCCCACTGTTTATTCATCATTCAATTCATTCTATATGTTATTCTGTAGATTGTGTACATTACTTTCCACTTCACTGCTTGTTGCACCTGGTTAGAAGCTAAACTGCATTTCGTTGTCTCAGTACCTGTAATATGTGCAATAACAATAAAGTTTCTCTTTAAGTTAAACCAAATCATTAAAATAAAATCTATTGTGATGTAATGATTTGGTTTAACCTTATTTATTGAATACATCATTTAAAATGGCAAGATTAAATCAAATTACATCCATGTTGTACACATCATAAAGCTTAAAGTGGCAGCTAAAGAATTAACACAGCAGCAGGTCTGTTCAATTCATGCTCATGAAGCTTCATGTGTGCGGATCTGAAGGGACTGATCATTTGTATCAGTTTTGCAAACATTAAGAGGGAGGAGCATTTCTAATTATGGAACCCAGTCACTGGTGTGGTTCATCATGACTGAATTAACAAACCTATATAAAGCAATGGAGATCACCTTTGTCTACAGTGGGTAAAATGGAATTTCCGCCATTGCAAACCCAGCCAGTCAAGCCGACTCCGAGTCCGAGCTGTCCGACTTAAGACGAGCTGTTTGACACCTCCCCCGGCTGCGATCGGCTACTCTCGTCTACTTTCGAGGCGAGCCGCAATGTGTCTCAAACAAGCCTATATATAAACACTAGATGACTCACCCGCGCTGCTGGCCAATGGAGACATAGATATATATATAAACACTAGATGGCTCACACGCGCTGCTGGCCAATGGAGACCGAGGTTGCCACTTGGCCGCCATCTTGCTACAGGCAGTGCTCTCATTCATAACATTATGGTTTACTATTTAAATAACCATAGCTTGCTCAATTTTCAACCGATTTTCAAACGGTTTGGTTTTTTATAAACATAAAAGATGTAGTTATGATACTGCATACTTATAATCATGGACTTTCATATGAAAATAACATTAATCAGATAAAGCAATAGCTATACACACACACAAGGTATTTATATTAAATATTTGCCGGTGTATATATTTCCATTTATTTTATTATATTGTCAATATTTAAAATAAATTATAAATAAATTATAAAATTAAAATACATTTATATTTTATATATAAAAATCGGTCTCATGTTACCACTCTGTAAACCAAGAGTTGTTAATTGAGCAATGCCTTAGCTTGAAGAACAGGGACACAACTAATGACAATAGCATATGTTGGTATATTATTTAGATATTCACACCTTTATCAGAAGAACCAAACCAACATAAAATGTGCTCACAGACAGGCCAGTTCTGTCTAATTTATCACAATTATTTTTGACATGAGATCTTATCATCCTAGTTTTGTATTTAGTTTCTAGATTTGTAAACAAATCCAGAACCTTTGAAATATGTTATTGAAAAAAGACCAAGAATAATATAAACTGTACCATATGTCCTTCTGTAGTCCATTTGTGGTTTGTCTTGACTCACCCCGGCTGATATATCACAAAATCCACTGTTTAAATTGTTCCCTATATTGCCCCTATACCCCTGTAAGGTGTCCTTGGGTGTTATGAAAGGCGGCCCCCCAACATAAATGTATTATTATTATTAAGAAGAACAACTTGGTGTGGTGTGGAGGGGATGTAGGCAGCAGGAGCAGGTGGGGAGAGATGGGGCTTCAAGGTTCAAGGTTATTTGTTTTAAATGTGTCTTGCACACAATAAAATAAAATACAGTATACCACAAAACCAATAAGACACACAGTGACACATGGCACACTAACAATCAATCATCGTCCAGCCTCAGCTTTGGTATTCTTTCACAACCATGTTATGGGTTTATTAGACTGAGCAAACATAAACATATGTGGTGATCCCACGGGTTCTTGTTTGCAGACAGCGGCGATTGGAGCATCCGTAGGCTGCACAAAAGTCCGACATAGTCAGGTACTTCTGTAAACACAAAGCCAGCAAATTCCTGTATCATAATGCAAGATGTTTTTAACAAGCCAAACCACTTGGAATAAATCATGTGTAACTTAAGTTATGTTGAAAAGAAAGAGCAGTTCTGCCTCTCCCACTGGTGTAAAGTTGCTGGGTGATCTTTGTAATACTAGGTCTCACTGACAACTGCGGTCAACTCAGCCGTCTCTCGCATTTGCTTGGTCAAATGAGCAGCGCTTCATTTTTGAGTGCGCGATTAATAGCGTATTTACGGTAATCGCCGAGAAGTGGCGCTGACGCAAGTACAAGTGTTTATGGGATATTTGATCAATCAATCAATGATATTTGATGAGGGATAAAATGATTTTTAGCCATAAGTTCTTAATAAAATTGGTACTGTTGGACTCAGTACATGTTAGACTACTACCAAAAATACAATCAAGTCAAACTCCCCTCCAGAGTACACAAAAGAATGTATTCTGCCATCTTTGATTTGAGATAAAATGATTTTGTGCAATAAATTCTTAATAAAATTGGTACTGTTGGATTCAGTACTACTTGGACTACTACCAAAAGTACAATCAAGTACTTTTACTGTGTACTTTTTGAGTAATCCTTTGTCAAACTCCCCTCCAGAGTACAATAATGCATGTTTTCTGCCATCTTTGATTTGAGATAAAATGATTTTGTGCTATAAGTTCTTAATGAAATTGGTACTGTTGGATTCAGTACTACTTGGACTAGTAGCACAAGTACAATAAAGTACTTTTACTGTGTACTTTTTGAGTAATCCTTTGTCAAACTCCCCTCCAGAGTACAATAATGCATGTTTTCTGCCATATTTGATGAGAGATAAAATGATTTCGTGCAATAAGTTCTTAATGAAATTGGTACTGTTGGATTCAGTACTACTTGGACTACTACCAAAAGTACAATCAAGTACTTTTACTGTGTACTTTTTGAGTAATCCCCTGTCAAACTCCCCTCCAGAGTACAATAATGCATGTTTTCTGCCATCTTTGATTTGAGATAAAATGATTTTGTGCTATAAGTTCTTAATGAAATTGATACTGTTGGATTCAGTACTACTTGGACTAGTAGCACAGGTACAATCAAGTACTTTTACTGTGTACTTTTTGAGTAATCCCCTGTCAAACTCCCCTCCAGAGTACAATAATGCATGTTTTCTGCCATCTTTGATTTGAGATAAAATGATTTTTTGCAATAAGTTCTTAATGAAATTGGTACTGTTGGATTCAGTACTACTTGGACTACTACCAAAAGTACAATCAAGTACTTTTACTGTGTACTTTTTGAGTAATCCCCTGTCAAACTCCCCTCCAGAGTACAATAATGCATGTTTTCTGCCATCTTTGATTTGAGATAAAATGATTTTGTGCTATAAGTTCTTAATGACATTGATACTGTTGGATTCAGTACTACTTGGACTAGTAGCACAAGTACAATCAAGTACTTTTACTGTGTACTCTTTGAGTAATCCCCTGTCAAACTCCCCTCCAGAGTACAATAATGCATGTTTTCTGCCATCTTTGATTTGAGATAAAATAATTTTGTGCTATAAGTTCTTAATAAAATTGATACTGTTGGATTCAGTACTACTTGGACTACTACCAAAAGTACAATCAAGTACTTTCACTGTGTACTTTTTGAGTAATCCCCTGTCAAACTCCCCTCCAGAGTACAATAATGCATGTTTTCTGCCATCTTTGATTTGAGATAAAATAATTTTGTGCTATAAGTTCTTAATGAAATTGGTACTGTTGGATTCAGTACTACTTGGACTACTTCCAAAAGTACAATCAAGTACTTTTACTGTGTACTTTTTGAGTAATACCCTGTCAAACTCCCCTCCAGAGTACAATAATGCATGTTTTCTGCCATCTTTGATTTGAGATAAAATGATTTTGTGCTATAAGTTCTTAATGAAATTGATACTGTTGGATTCAGTACTACTTGGACTAGTAGCACAGGTACAATCAAGTACTTTTACTGTGTACCTTTTTAGTAATCCCCTGTCAAACTCCCCTCCAGAGTACAATAATGCATGTTTTCTGCCATCTTTGATTTGAGATAAAATAATTTTTTGCAATAAGTTCTTAATGAAATTGGTACTGTTGGATTCAGTACTACTTGGACTACTACCAAAAGTACAATCAAGTACTTTTACTGTGTACTTTTTGAGTAATCCCCTGTCAAACTCCCCTCCAGAGTACAATAATGCATGTTTTCTGCCATCTTTGATTTGAGATAAAATGATTTTGTGCTATAAATTCTTAATGAAATTGATACTGTTGGATTCAGTACTACTTGGACTAGTAGCACAAGTACAATCAAGTACTTTTACTGTGTACTTTTTGAGTAATCCCCTGTCAAACTCCCCTCCAGAGTACAATAATGCATGTTTTCTGCCATCTTTGATTTGAGATAAAATGATTTTTTTGCAATAAGTTCTTAATGAAATTGGTACTGTTGGATTCAGTACTACTTGGACTACTACCAAAAGTACAATCAAGTACTTTTACTGTGTACTCTTTGAGTAATCCCCTGTCAAACTCCCCGCCAGAGTACAATAATGCATGTTTTCTGCCATCTTTGATTTGAGATAAAATGATTTTGTGCTATAAATTCTTAATGAAATTGATACTGTTGGATTCAGTACTACTTGGGCTAGTAGCACAAGTACAATCAAGTACTTTTACTGTGTACTTTTTGAGTAATCCCCTGTGAAACTCCCCTCCAGAGTACAATAATGCATGTTTTCTGCCATCTTTGATGAGAGATAAAATGATTTCGTGCAATAAGTTCTTAACGAAATTGGTACTGTTGGATTCAGTACTACTTGGACTACTACCAAAAGTACAATCAAGTACTTTTACTTTGTACTTTTTGAGTAATCCCCTGTCAAACTCCCCTCCAGAGTACAATAATGCATGTTTTCTGCCATATTTGATGAGAGATAAATGATTTCGTGCAATAAAGTTCTTAATAAATGTACTGTTGGATTAGTACCACTTGTTCTACAAAAGTACAATCAAGTACTTTTACTGTTTACTTTTGAGTAATCCTTGTAACAGAGTACATAATGCATGTTTTCTGCCATCTTTGATTTAGCATAAAATCATTTGACTATAATCAAGATGGCAGAAAACATGCATATTGTACTCTGTTTACAAGATTACTCAAAAAGTACACAGTAAAAGTACTTGATTGTACTTTTGGTAGTAGTCCAAGTAGTACTGAATCCAACAGTACCAATTTCATTAAGAACTTATAGCACAAAATCATTTTATCTCAAATCAAAGATGGCAGAAAACATGCATTATTGTACTCTGGAGGGGAGTTTGACAGGGGATTACTCAAAAAGTACACAGTAAAAGTACTTGATTGTACTTTTGGTAGTAGTCCAAGTAGTACTGAATCCAACAGTACCAATTTCATTAAGAACTTATTGCACGAAATCATTTTATCTCTCATCAAAGATGGCAGAAAACATGCATTATTGTACTCTGGAGGGGAGTTTCACAGGGGATTACTCAAAAAGTACACAGTAAAAGTACTTGATTGTACTTGTGCTACTAGTCCAAGTAGTACTGAATCCAACAGTATCAATTTCATTAAGAACTTATAGCACAAAATCATTTTATCTCAAATCAAAGATGGCAGAAAACATGCATTATTGTACTCTGGAGGGGAGTTTGACAGGGGATTACTCAAAAAGTACACAGTAAAAGTACTTGATTGTACTTTTGGTAGTAGTCCAAGTAGTACTGAATCCAACAGTACCAATTTCATTAAGAACTTATAGCACAAAATCATTTTATCTCAAATCAAAGATGGCAGAAAACATGCATTATTGTACTCTGGAGGGGAGTTTGACAAAGGATTACTCAAAAAGTACACAGTAAAAGTACTTGATTGTACTTTTGGTAGTAGTCCAAGTAGTACTGAATCCAACAGTACCAATTTCATTAAGAACTTATAGCACAAAATCATTTTATCTCAATCAAAGATGGCAGAAAACATGCATTATTGTACTCTGGAGGGGAGTTTGACAGGGGATTACTCAAAAAGTACACAGTAAAAGTACTTGATTGTACTTTTGGTAGTAGTCCAAGTAGTACTGAATCCAACAGTACCAATTTCATTAAGAACTTATTGCACGAAATCATTTTATCTCTCATCAAAGATGGCAGAAAACATGCATTATTGTACTCTGGAGGGGAGTTTGACAAAGGATTACTCAAAAAGTACACAGTAAAAGTACTTGATTGTACTTTTGGTAGTAGTCCAAGTAGTACTGAATCCAACAGTACCAATTTCATTAAGAACTTATAGCACAAAATCATTTTATCTCAAATCAAAGATGGCAGAAAACATGCATTATTGTACTCTGGAGGGGAGTTTGACAGGGGATTACTCAAAAAGTACACAGTAAAAGTACTTGATTGTACTTTTGGTAGTAGTCCAATTAGTACTGAATCCAACAGTACCAATTTCATTAAGAACTTATTGCACAAAATCATTTTATCTCTCAATCAAAGATGGCAGAAAACATGCATTATTGTACTCTGGAGGGGAGTTTGACAAGGGATTACTCAAAAAGTACACAGTAAAAGTACTTGATTGTACTTTGTGCTACTAGTCCAAGTAGTACTGAATCCAACAGTACCAATTTCATTAAGAACTTATAGCACAAAATCATTTTATCTCAAATCAAAGATGGCAGAAAACATGCATTATTGTACTCTGGAGGGGAGTTTGACAAGGGATTACTCAAAAAGTACACAGTAAAAGTACTTGATTGTACTTTTGGTAGTAGTCCAAGTAGTACTGAATCCAACAGTACCAATTTCATTAAGAACTTATAGCACAAAATCATTTTATCTCAAATCAAAGATGGCAGAAAACATGCATTATTGTACTCTGGAGGGGAGTTTGACAGGGGATTACTCAAAAAGTACACAGTAAAAGTACTTGATTGTACTTTTGGTAGTAGTCCAAGTAGTACTGAATCCAACAGTACCAATTTCATTAAGAACTTATTGCACGAAAATCATTTTATCTCTCATCAAAGATGGCAGAAAACATGCATTATTGTACTCTGGAGGGGAGTTTGACAAAGGATTACTCAAAAAGTACACAGTAAAAGTACTTGATTGTACTTGTGCTACTAGTCCAAGTAGTACTGAATCCAACAGTACCAATTTCATTAAGAACTTATAGCACAAAATCATTTTATCTCAAATCAAAGATGGCAGAAAACATGCATTATTGTACTCTGGAGGGGAGTTTGACAGGGGATTACTCAAAAAGTACACAGTAAAAGTACTTGATTGTACTTTTGGTAGTAGTCCAAGTAGTACTGAATCCAACAGTACCAATTTCATTAAGAACTTATAGCACAAAATAATTTTATCTCAAATCAAAGATGGCAGAAAACATGCATTATTGTACTCTGGAGGGGAGTTTGACAAAGGATTACTCAAAAGTACACAGTAAAAGTACTTGATTGTACTTTTGGTAGTAGTCCAAGTAGTACTGAATCCAACAGTACCAATTTCATTAAGAACTTATAGCACAAAATCATTTTATCTCTCATCAAAGATGGCAGAAAACATGCATTATTGTACTCTGGAGGGGAGTTTGACAGGGGATTACTCAAAAAGTACACAGTAAAAGTACTTGATTGTACTTTTGGTAGTAGTCCAAGTAGTACTGAATCCAACAGTACCAATTTCATTAAGAACTTATTGCACGAAATCATTTTATCTCTCATCAAAGATGGCAGAAAACATGCATTATTGTACTCTGGAGGGGAGTTTGACAAAGGATTACTCAAAAAGTACACAGTAAAAGTACTTGATTGTACTTGTGCTACTAGTCCAAGTAGTACTGAATCCAACAGTACCAATTTCATTAAGAACTTATAGCACAAAATCATTTTATCTCAAATCAAAGATGGCAGAAAACATGCATTATTGTACTCTGGAGGGGAGTTTGACAGGGGATTACTCAAAAAGTACACAGTAAAAGTACTTGATTGTACTTTTGGTAGTAGTCCAAGTAGTACTGAATCCAACAGTACCAATTTCATTAAGAACTTATTGCACGAAATCATTTTATCTCTAAATCAAAGATGGCAGAAAACATGCATTATTGTACTCTGGAGGGGAGTTTCACAGGGGATTACTCAAAAAGTACACAGTACAAGTACTTGATTGTACTTGTGCTACTAGTCCAAGTAGTACTGAATCCAACAGTATCAATTTCATTAAGAACTTATAGCACAAAATCATTTTATCTCAAATCAAAGATGGCAGAAAACATGCATTATTGTACTCTGGAGGGGAGTTTGACAGGGGATTACTCAAAAAGTACACAGTAAAAGTACTTGATTGTACTTTTGGTAGTAGTCCAAGTAGTACTGAATCCAACAGTACCAATTTCATTAAGAACTTATAGCACAAAATCATTTTATCTCAAATCAAAGATGGCAGAAAACATGCATTATTGTACTCTGGAGGGGAGTTTGACAAAGGATTACTCAAAAAGTACACAGTAAAAGTACTTGATTGTACTTTTGGTAGTAGTCCAAGTAGTACTGAATCCAACAGTACCAATTTCATTAAGAACTTATTGCACGAAATCATTTTATCTCTCAATCAAAGATGGCAGAAAACATGCATTATTGTACTCTGGAGGGGAGTTTGACAAGGGATTACTCAAAAAGTACACAGTAAAAGTACTTGATTGTACTTTTGGTAGTAGTCCAAGTAGTACTGAATCCAACAGTACCAATTTCATTAAGAACTTATAGCACAAAATAATTTTATCTCAAATCAAAGATGGCAGAAAACATGCATTATTGTACTCTGGAGGGGAGTTTGACAAGGGATTACTCAAAAAGTACACAGTAAAAGTACTTGATTGTACTTTTGGTAGTAGTCCAAGTAGTACTGAATCCAACAGTACCAATTTCATTAAGAACTTATAGCACAAAATCATTTTATCTCAAATCAAAGATGGCAGAAAACATGCATTATTGTACTCTGGAGGGGAGTTTGACAGGGGATTACTCAAAAAGTACACAGTAAAAGTACTTGATTGTACTTTTGGTAGTAGTCCAAGTAGTACTGAATCCAACAGTACCAATTTCATTAAGAACTTATTGCACGAAATCATTTTATCTCTCATCAAAGATGGCAGAAAACATGCATTATTGTACTCTGGAGGGGAGTTTGACAAGGGGATTACTCAAAAAGTACACAGTAAAAGTACTTGATTGTACTTGTGCTACTAGTCCAAGTAGTACTGAATCCAACAGTACCAATTTCATTAAGAACTTATAGCACAAAATCATTTTATCTCAAATCAAAGATGGCAGAAAACATGCATTATTGTACTCTGGAGGGGAGTTTGACAGGGGATTACTCAAAAAGTACACAGTAAAAGTACTTGATTGTACTTTTGGTAGTAGTCCAAGTAGTACTGAATCCAACAGTACCAATTTCATTAAGAACTTATAGCACAAAATCATTTTATCTCAAATCAAAGATGGCAGAAAACATGCATTATTGTACTCTGGAGGGGAGTTTGACAAGGGGATTACTCAAAAAGTACACAGTAAAAGTACTTGATTGTACTTTTGGTAGTAGTCCAAGTAGTACTGAATCCAACAGTACCAATTTCATTAAGAACTTATAGCACGAAATCATTTTATCTCTCATCAAAGATGGCAGAAAACATGCATTATTGTACTCTGGAGGGGAGTTTGACAGGGGATTACTCAAAAAGTACACAGTAAAAGTACTTGATTGTACTTTTGGTAGTAGTCCAAGTAGTACTGAATCCAACAGTACCAATTTCATTAAGAACTTATAGCACAAAATCATTTTATCTCTCATCAAAGATGGCAGAAAACATGCATTATTGTACTCTGGAGGGGAGTTTGACAAAGGATTACTCAAAAAGTACACAGTAAAAGTACTTGATTGTACTTTTGGTAGTAGTCCAAGTAGTACTGAATCCAACAGTACCAATTGCATTAAGAACTTATTGCACAAAATAATTTTATCTCAAATCAAACATGGCAGAATACATTCTTTTGTGTACTCAAGACAGGAGTTTAAACAAGTATTACTCAAAAAGTACACAGTAAAAGTGCTTGATTGTACTCGTGGTAGTAGTCCAAGTAGTACAGAATTCAGCATAACCAATTTTATTAAGAACTCATTGCAAAAAATGATTGGATCTCTCATCAAAAAGGGCAGAAAACATGCATTATTGTACTCTGGAGGGGAGTTTGACAGAGTATTACTCAAATAGTACACATTAAAAGTACTTGATTGTATTTTTGGTAGTAGTCTAACATGTACTGAGTCCAACAGTACCATTTTTATTAAGAACTTATGGCTAAAAATCATTTTATCCCTCATCATCAAATATCATTGATTGATTGATCAAATATAGCATAAACACTTGTACTAGCGTCAGCGCCACTTCTCTGCGATTACCGTAAATACGCTATTAATCGCGCACTCAAAAATGAAGCGCTGCTCATTTGACCAAGCAAATTTGAGAGACGGCTGAGTTGACCGCAGTCACTGACAGCCTCTTGTTATTAGCCAGCTAATAAATACAACCACATACACAAAGAAAAGCTGCAATTTCAACATGTCCAAGCATCCTGTATCATAGCCATGCTAATAATGTTTATAATAAACCAAACCGTTTGTAAATCAGTCAAGATTTCAGCGAGTTAAGAGTATTTTTGTGCAGATCACTCACCTTACAACAGCTACCATAACGCGAATCAGAGTAACTGTTGACTGTAGCAAGATGGCGGCCGGTCAGCTACGCTGGAAAATCTCCCATGAGTCATCTAGTGTTTATATATATATATCTATGTTCAGGACTACATGAGTTTCTCTTTACCCATGGATTGCACAATAACAACGGACCAGAGCCATATAATAGAAGAGTTACGACAACGGAAGTCCAAAAACGGTTATCGTCACGTGCAGGGGCGTTTCTAGGGGGGCCAGGGGGGGCCAGTGCCCCCCTAACACTGCCCTGTGGCCCCCCTAAAAATGAAAAGTGAAAAAGATGAAAAAATGATGATTTATTACCAGTGTTGGGCAAGTTACTTTTAAAAAGTAACTAGTAATAGTTATAGTTACTGCTCTCAAAAAAGTAACAAGTTACTTTATTAGTTACTAAATTATAAAAGTAACTAGTAACAAGTTACTTTACTTTAAAAATAATAACAATACAAATACAAGTGTTTGTGTTGTTCTGTGGCACAGTAAGAGAAAAGACAACTCCCCATCATTGTAGCATAATGGAAACATTAACATTATGGATAGATTACCGGCCCTCAAGCGAGTACTGCAAGACATAGCCCAAGAACGCAATGGTGAGAGATCTATTGAGGCACGTGGTCTGCTGGCACAGTTGGATCTAGAATTCATTGTGCATCTTGTAACACTCCATAAAGTGTTAGCAGAAACAACATTTCTCTCTGACATGTTACAGTCTTCATCCCTTGACCTTTCAAAGGCTGTGGATTTAGTTGGATCTTTAGTTCAGACCTTGAATGACTTCAGGCAGGAGTCATTTTTTGATAACTTGTGGGATGAAGTGTTGAACATTTCTGAGCAATGTGATACTGCAATACAGCCAGCAGCAAAACGATAAAAACGACGGAGCTCTAAACTTGCTGAAAGCTTCGTACTGACTACTGTTGGACAGAGGGAGACAGAAACACGGGCTTCGTACAGCCTTTTTCTAACCTGTCATTGATCAGATGCTCAATGAGCTTAATAGACGGTTTTCAAACACAAACTGTGACATGATGAATAGCATCCAAGCTCTTAACCCCAAAAGTAATGCATTTCTGAAGGAGACAAATCTGTTTTCATTTGCTCAGTTGTATGATGCAAATATTGAGGACTTGGGGCATGAGCTACATCAGTTCAGCAGAATTTTACATAGGAAAATAAAGACTGGGATGCAGAGACCTGATAGTACAGTGGAGCTTGTTCAGTTCATTGAGCATTATAAAGAAGTGTTTTTTGAGCTCTTCAGACTCTGCAAAATAGCAGTCGCAATCCCAGTCAGTTCTGCTTCCTGTGAGCGTAGTTTTTCTACATTGAAGCTGGTCAAAACTTTTCTCAGATCCACCATCACTGATGAGAGACTGAGCAATCTGGGTCTGCTTAGTATTGAGTCAAGGAGGTCAAAGGCTTTGAATCTTGATTTATTTGTTGATCGGTTTGCCAAAAATCACAAAGACTGCAGGATTTTGTTGCTGTAATGTGACATTTTGGGAAGGAAACTACAGCCTGGGATGCAGACACCCTTATGTAAAGTAGAGATGTAACTGTTCATTGCCTTTATTTTTATATGTAAATCTGTGTGTTTTCCAGATATCACGTTTATTAGAAATGTGACGGAATAGACGAAACTGATTAGTGCGCGTGCAGAACAGGTGTGCATTCTGTATTCAGTCTTCATGTTTGTTAAATAGCCTACGTGTCTGTGCTTATGGGAAATAATACATCTGAAATCTATGTTTTCTATCTATATCCATTTATTTTATTTCATTTAAAGTCAACATTTAAGATTTGTAGACTTTTACATTAAATCCTTTTCTGTGGATTTAAAAATGTATATTTTCTGTTGCGTAAACTTGTTGATCGGTTTGCCAAAACGCAAGATTTTGTTACTGTAATGTGAGATTTTGGGGAGGAAACAACAGCCTGGGATGCAGACACCCTTATGTAAAGTAGAGATGTAACTGTTCATTGCCTTTATTTTTATATAAATATGATATGGTGTTAGTGCAAAAATGGTATTATAACTTAAGCTGAAGCTAACAGTAATAACTATAAGATATATCTTAAATAAATAAGTGTACTGAAACAAATACCAATAACTGTATTGTATTGTTTTCTTATGCCCAATTGCTTCATATTGTCTAGTTCTCTTTTTCGTCCTGTATTTATTGTGCCCCCCTCAGAAAATAACTGGCCCCCCAGTGGCCCCCCCAGTTAAATTGGTCTAGAACCGCCACTGGTCACGTGGTTCATGTAGACGAGGATCGGTCCCCGGAAGTTCATGGCGGGCAATGTGAATGCATTGATAACAGGAGATAGAACTACGATTTTTGGTAATTATTAGTGAATAAAGATTTTGATTTGTATGTATTTACATCAATATGGTTTAAAAAATAAAATGGAATTTGCTAATATTAAGTGATAATATTAGGATTAGTGTGAACAACTAGTTTACATGTTAGGCTAACAGTGCCTTGGTTAAAGAGCCTGTTGCTGTTTATTTATAGCTTTGAATTCTTTCAAACCAATATTATCTTCTTAAACTTGTATGGTAGTCAGGAGCATCACTTTCTAATGTTTATTGATATATTTAGCGGGAGGGGATCTAAAGTCATGCTTTAAAATTCAGATTAGATTCATTTCTACCATTTTCTTAAATTCATGGTAGTTTCAGTAATCCCCTGGTAAGTGAGGACACAAGTTATCTACATGACTAATGTCATCTTTATGGATTTCAGAAAGGACAGGAGACCGACAGGTGACTATCAAATGACTAGCAGCAGCAGCATATGATGATGATGATGATGTTAAATGTGTTGCTTTAGGAACATCCATTGCAAATACATGGAATTCAATAAACATTGAATAGCATATCATGCAGTTTGTCGGTGCCTTTTCCTCCGTGTTGTCCTGGTTTGCTGTGCTGCCTCCTAGTCGCCACCATGGTTTGCTGTGCTGCCTGGGGATGCTCAAATCGCTCAGAGAAAGGAGTACGAATGTACGGCTTCTCCACTGACACAGAGCGGAGGAAAAAATGGTTGGCTCAAGTCAGCAGGAGCAATTTCACGACCAACAGCAACAAAATATGTGATGTAATTATATACAAACACTGCATTTGCACTTTTTCACAAAACGAAAACCACACCATTGGGAAAGCTTAATGTTTTGTTTAATACAAAAAAACAGGGAAAGGCTTGAAAAACACTGAGAGTTGAGACTCAGGGTGCAGGGTGAGGGTCTCAGTGCAGGTATTCAGGCTCCATTGAATCCCCCTCTGGTTCTTGTGCTGAAAGAGGGAGTAACAGACAGGAGAAAGGGTTATACACACACAGCACACCTATTGGATGGGAAATGCCTTGGGGAGATAAGGTGTTTACTTAATGTATATAAAACAGTAGTATTAAACTTACCTTGTGTTTTCACTCTCACTTAAGTCCCTCTCCCTTTGCCATCAATCCAAAATCAGCTGAGCTGCAACATTATACAGACAGGTAATAATCAACAGAATCACAAGGACACAATATGGCTCTGCTAAAAACACTCACTCTTACACGCACCAAAGTTATATTTATCTAATATTTAACTCCCTCCACCCCCGCATACAATCCCGTTTAGAAGCCCCTCTTCTCTAATTCAACATGTTGGACGAAATGACATTAAGAGAACGGAATTTACAATTAAAAACGTGTGTTGCTAACTTGCTTCGGTATGCTAGCTTAATCTGTTATCTGTAAACGTTCCCTAAATCTACTAATTTAGGGATAATCCACTGACATCCTTTAATACACATGTTAATTTGAATCAGATGTACTGATGATATCCGCAATATAAATCTTTAAACTTCTTCTTACCTTTAAAAGTCCGTCACGAACGGTCTATTATGCTGCAACTCTACAGCTCTGCCAGCCTTGGCGCTAACTTGCGGGGAACGATTGAGAGGCTCCACGATCTGCCATTGCTGTAAAAAAGTGGTCCATTGGAGTGAAAGGAGATGTCGTAACCCTTCTATTATATGGCTCTGCAACGGACCATATTGCCTTACTGCCAGCCCACGGAGCTGTAATAATGGATATATTGCACATGTTTGCTGTAATTCATCATTTGTAAAATATTATACTACATGGGCTGTATGATGTAAATCTTGTACCGTAAATGTTGTATTAAATAAAGTTATTATTACCGACGTAGATTAACGTTCCTGTAGCTTCTTATTGCACTTGCAATTGTTTTAGTTACTTGTGGGCTACTTAACATGAATAATCACAGTTACTATCCTTTTACTCCATCACATTTCAAAAAGAAATAGGCTATTGTTATTTTAACTCCACCACAGTAATCCATCATCAGCTTTACTTTTTAGATAAAGTTTTAACTCACAATTGATCATAACAGGCTTCAACATATACATTTTTATATATTACCAAGTGGTTTCATGTACAACCCACACAAGTATCATGCTAAATGAAGCTCTGTTGCTTGGATATCACTAGATCCTGATGTCAGCGTAATATAAAAGTACATAACGATTGATGTGTAATTTAGCATAATTTACTAGCTAGCCGCTAGCTGCTAACTGCCGCCTCGTTAATATAAATCCAGTACCATGCTGTCCTGACCGCGCGGTGCTGTTACGTGTACGCAAATTGACGTGCTTGATGTGAACGAGCATTTTGGATTCAGATTGCAAACCACGCCCCGTAAAACTCCCGAAAAGTTTTGTGAAGCCGCCATTTTATTATCCTCGCATTAGCATTATTAGCATTAGCCGAGCGCAGAAACGCAGAGAGACTAACTTATGGCAACACAAAATAAAACATGGGAGTGGTGGAGATGAGGAGGTGTTGGCGTTCTGGCGACTTACTCGGAAGGCTTCAGTAGAAGCTGCTGGGACTCCCAGCAGCTTCTACTGAAGCCAGTCCCCAATTCTGGGGACTTCCGGCCGGGGACTTTGGGCCGCAGTATACGCCGTGAAGTGGTTTGCGGTCTGCCAGTAAGCCCAAAGCAGAAGAAGAAGAAGTTACGTCAGCGGCTTCATTTGCCTAATCCACCCCCAGGGACTTTTTCCGGTGTGAACGCGATATGTACTTAGTTCATGCGAACTAAAGAGTTCGCGTGAACTAAGTTCGCATGAACCTTTGTGGGAAAAGTACTGCAGTGTGAATGCGCCTATTGAGTGCACATACGGGTACTTCTCAGGCATGCCGGGTAATCTGTGACGTTTCACTCTCTCAAAGTTGGGCCATTTTATCATCATGCGCCAATGAGCAACTCTCATAGGAATGAATGAGGCCCCGCCTCCCACGCTGTATCCAGTTCCAAGCCCCCAGGAAGTGCGCCGGAGTCTGATGAGAATATTCGTGCTGGTCAAACGGCGGTACTACACTTCCTTTAGGTTGCTGGGCCCGGAAACACTTTTTCCCATTGACTTACATGGGGAAAGAGTGGTCTGTAACTCGTTGGATAATTTTTTTAAAACTAAATCAAATACCCAGTATGAACGTTTGTATAGCCCTTATTAAAAACATTCGTTCCTCAAGTTGTAAAAATTTGCTAATAATGTTATTCTGAGAGTTATTTCCCTCGGCATTATGAACGCGCATCTAACCCACGGGACCGCGCCCCCCTGCACGTTCATGTTACGTGTTCAGTACTACATGAGTTTCTCTTTACTCATGGATGCACAATAACAACGGACCATATCGCCTTACTGCCAGCCCACGGAGCTGTAATAATGGATATATTGCACATGTTTGCTGTAATTCATCATTTGTAAAATATTATATTACATGGGCTGTATGATGTAAATCTTGTACCGTAAATGTTGTATTAAATAAAGTTAATATTACCGACGTAGATTAACGTTCCTGTAGCTTCTTATTGCACTTGCAATTGTTTTAGTTACTTGTGGGATACTTAACATGATTAATCACAGTTACTATCCTTTTACTCCATCACATTTCAAAAAGAAATAGGCTATTGTTATTTTAACTCCACCACAGTAATCCATCATCAGCTCACAATTGATCATAACAGGCTTCAACATATACATTTTTATATATTACCTAGTGGTTTCATGTACAACCCACACAAGTATCATGCTAAATGAAGCTCTGTTGCTTGGATATCAATAGATCCTGATGTCAGCGTAATATAAAAGTACATAACGATTGATGTTAACTTAGCATAATTTACTAGCTTGCCGCTAGCTGCTAACTGTCGCCTCGTTAATATAAATCCAGTACCATGCTGTCATGAATGCGCGGTGCTGTTACGTGTACGCAAATTCACGTGCTTAATGTGAACGAGCCTTTTGGATTCAGATTGCAAACCACGCCCCGTAAAACTCCCGAAAAGTTTTGTGAAGCCGCCATTTTATTATCCTTGCATTAGCATTATTAGCATTAGCCCAGCGCAGAAACGCAGAGAGACTAATTTATGGCAACACAAAATAAAACATGGGAGTGGTGGAGATGAGGAGGTGTCGGCGTTCTGGCGATTTACTCGGAAGGCTTCAGTAGAAGCTGCTGGGACTCCCAGCAGCTTCTACTGAAGCCAGTCCCCAATTCTGGGGACTTCCGGCCGGGGACTTTGGGCGGCAGTATATGCCGTGAAGTGGTTTGCGGCCTGCCAGTAAGCCCAAAGCAGAAGAAGAAGAAGAAGTTACGTCAGCGGCTTCATTTGCCTAATCCACCCCCAGGGACTTTTTCCGGTGTGAACGCGATCTGTACTTAGTTCATGCGAACTAAAGAGTTCGCGTGAACTAAGTTCGCATGAACCTTTGTGGGAAAAGTACTGCAGTGTGAATGCGCCTATTGAGTGCACATACGGGTACTTCTCAGGCATGCCGGGTAATCTGTGACGTTTCACTCTCTCAAAGTTGGGCCATTTTATCATCATGCGCCAATGAGCAACTCTCATAGGAATGAATGAGGCCCCGCCTCCCACGCTGTATCCAGTTCCAAGCCCCCAGGAAGTGCGCCGGAGTCTGATGAGAATATTCGTGCTGGTCAAACGGCGGTACTACACTTCCTTTAGGTTGCTGGCCCCGGAAACACTTTTTCCCATTGACTTACATGGGGAAAGAGTGGTCTGTAACTCGTTGGATAATTTTTTTTAAACTAAATCAAATACCCAGTATGAACGTTTGTATAGCCCTTATTAAAAACATTCGTTCCTCAAGTTGTAAAAATGTGCTAATAATGTTATTCTGAGAGTTATTTCCCTCGGCATTATGAACGCGCATCTAACCCACGGGACCGCGCCCCCCTGCACGTTCATGTTACGTGTTCAGTACTACATGAGTTTCTCTTTACTCATGGATGCACAATAACAACGGACCATATCGCCTTACTGCCAGCCCACGGAGCTGTAATAATGGATATATTGCACATGTTTGCTGTAATTCATCATTTATAAAATATTATATTACATGGGCTGTATGATGTAAATCTTGTACCGTAAATGTTGTATTAAATAAAGTTAATATTACCGACGTAGATTAACGTTCCTGTAGCTTCTTATTGCACTTGCAATTGTTTTAGTTACTTGTGGGATACTTAACATGAATAATCACAGTTACTATCCTTTTACTCCATCACATTTCAAAAAGAAAAGCTATTGTTATTTTAACTCCACCACAGTAATCCATCATCAGCTCACAATTGATCATAACAGGCTTCAACATATACATTTTTATATATTACCTAGTGGTTTCATGTACAACCCACACAAGTATCATGCTAAATGAAGCTCTGTTGCTTGGATATCAATAGATCCTGATGTCAGCGTATAATATAAAAGTACATAACGATTGATGTTAACTTAGCATAATTTACTAGCTTGCCGCTAGCTGCTAACTGTCGCCTCGTTAATATAAATCCAGTACCATGCTGTCATGAATGCGCGGTGCTGTTACGTGTACGCAAATTCACGTGCTTAATGTGAACGAGCCTTTTGGGCGGCGTGGTTAAAGTTGCGCATGCTCTATGAGTGCACATACGGGTACTTCTCAGGCATGCCGGGTAATCTGTGACGTTTTGCTCTGTCAAAAGTTGGGCCATTTTGTCATCATGCGCTAATGAGCAACTCTCATAGGAATTAATGAGGCCCCGCCTCCCACGCTGTATCCAGTTCTTATTATACATCCATGAGATAGAGCCATAAGAAATGAATGCAACTGATTTCATCCGTGCGGTTTGGCTTTATGAAGCAGGCACGCAAACGGTTACGTCATGACGCAAACGATGACACAATGAAGCATTACCAGTCGGACTCTGGGCGGTGTGAAAAGAGCCAGAGCTAAACCGAAGAACTGGTTTTGAACCTGAAAAGCTCTAGCACGGAGATTGAACTGGAGTTGCGTTGGTCTGAATGAGGTATATGTTACCGGGAGCGGGAGCTAGCGCGCTGCCTTCACAAGCTGAGTTAAATAATTAAGCTTAACAGTACAAGGTGTTAGCCAAGCGGCTGCTGCTAACAATCAAGCAAGTCCAAGTCAATTAACATAAATGTTAAGACAAGATAATCAGCCAAACGGCTGCACATAGCAATAACATAATATTGGGAGGGATGAAACCCTCTTTAATGGCCACACATGCAGAGCACACAGCACACACAGTGAAGATTGTTGTCTGCATCTAACCCATCCTAGTGCTAGGAGTCTAGTACTAGGAGCAGTAAATAACTACGATATAGTTAGACTGAGCCACGCTACTGCTAACTAAATAAAACGAGAAACGCAGCTAAACTCAAAATGCTAATGATAGCTCGGGCACAACGCCACAAGCAGAACGCTCAAAATAGCACAATAAGGGCAACTTTATGGGAGAGGAAGCGGGAACACTGTCGTCACCAGAAAGTCTAAGCCAAACGATAAACAAGAAAGCAATCAGGACAACTTAGCTAGGAGAGGGTGCGGGGACACAGCCATCACCAACAAAGTTGACACAAACCTGTCCGTCGAGGCTCTGCACAGCCGGCCACAGCTCCTGGAAGACGAGTCAACGACCCACGGCTCCGACTGAATCACGAAGCTGCACGCGGCCAGCTGCATGCAGAGAAATCCCTCAGATCAAACGTTCAAACATGAACGCTGTAGGCTACAAGAATGTAGCCACGGTACCCTCGCGCAGCGAGAAGATGAAAGGAACAGATCCTCTGACGACACCGGCTGATATAGCCGGTGTCACGTGGGTCACAGGTGACTTTGTTGTTATTAGTACTCGAGCTGCGCATGCGCACGATGGACATATCCAGTGCTAAAGCACCGCCTCTGGCGGTCAGTAGGGACAAAATAGAACTGCATTTACAGCTGAGCAGGGCCTCTTTGCCCTTCCTCTGACCTTGGCGTCAGTTCACTTAACGTGAATACATTTGGTAATAATTAGCAAAGAGACGATGGACCTCTTTACTCTGGAAACTGTAATTAAATAACAGGTTACTTATATAACTAGGTCCAAGACTGATATAACACTTTATATTTATTATATATTTTTCTAACTTTTTCAAAGTTCCCTTAATATTTTACAGTTTGAGAAGTAACCCTTTTCACCAGTCTACTGAACTACATGCGTAAAATCAGCGAAGTTTGCCTTTAAAGGAACATCAAGACACACATAACCATCTTAGCTGCACTGCTGGGTTAGAAATCACTGAATTAACATGGAGATCAACGACAAACAACTGGAACTGATCTGGTCAGTGTCAGCTCTGTGTTTGTGTGTGTGTGTGGGGGGGGGGGGAGATTAATGTGTGTTATTGTACGAGGCGTCCTCTGTTTGAGCGCTAAAGACCATTTTCTGCACTACACCTTAACCTGGTCTTTACCTGGTCTTAACTGTAGGCTATAATAACCCTATATAAATAATTAATATTACATGTGCTGCAGGAGGAAGAAACCAAATCACATTTTAATATCTTTAAGATGTTATGTTGGAGTTTTAGTGGCAGTATTACATGAGACAAATAATACAAAAGATAAGGTCACTGAGGACAAGTCCCGCAAGGAGTGCCAGGGCAGGGACATCTGTGAGTTCACCCTCCAAGAAAACAGTGTGTACACAGTACTTTTTGTGTACATACCTGGAGTAGGCCTACATTAACCGCTGGTGCTTTAAGCAAAAATAATGTACACCGGACCTGGGGAACAGTTTGGAGCGGAGAGGGGAATTTGCACCGCCCGGTTCAGGCAGCAGGACTGGAGCAGTGACCCGCTCTATCGAAATCAGTCGGAAGTCGCAACGGCTCATTTCAGAATAAACGTGGATTTACGTAAAAAACTATTTTTTCAGGGTTCGGGTGTTTTGTTTGATTTTAAACAAACTAAGTCTTGGCTTTCAGAATATGAAACTTTTATTTCCAAAATCACACGATAAGTACATTTTTGAAGCTTGTGAAGGGACGAAGACAGGCACCTCTCACTCGCACTCTGCTCTTCCAGCAGCGCCGCCCCCCTCCCTCCGGCTGACATTAAGTAAGAGTAAAGTAATCATAGATAACACGGCAGGATCCTTTACAGTTTGTTTTCATCTGATTTAAATTAAACAGAGTCTTGGCTTTCAGAATATTAAACTTGTTTCGGCAAATTCAGATGATAAATATAACTTTGAAGCTTGTAACGGCATAATTACAAGCGGGGAACGGAGTCATTTAACGCCACAGCAGGCACAACAACAGCCGGTGTTTCTTGTGAGGGTTTTCCCCCGGAAACAAACACAATACACACAAACGCAAAAATACACAAACACACACACGCACACGCGTATACACACACACACTCGCGAGCTTCCCCTCCAAACGAAAATATCTTCCCTCCGTAGTATTTTGATCATTTGCTCCACTAATAATCAATCAGATCGATGGATTCCAGAGAAGAGGAAACTTTAAAGGCCTTTTTCTCAAAATGAGGACTCTGTGACAGTCATTATATAATGTGACATATTTTGCTTAATATTTGGAGTACAAAAACAATCCTGATATCATTAGAAAGCTAGGAATCTCCTCTTTCCAACCGTGTATACAACTCAAAATGTGTCTTCGGGTCAATGCGACTGATTTCGATGGAGCAGTCAGATAGTGATTGAAAGTGATGGTAAAAGGATTTAGCCTGGGCATTAACAGAGAGTGAGAGAGATAGAGAGATAGAGAGGAAAAGGGAGGGGAGAGAGAGGAGGAGGAGGAGGAGGAGGAGGAGGAGGAGGAGGGTGATATTTTCCATAAAGCCTTTTTTTCTCCTCTCTTTCTGCCCTTGAGCATTCCGGGTAAACCCGAGCTTGTAAAGTGGGAAGAGGAGGAGGAGAGGGGGGAAGAAGGGCGGGCACAAGCCTTTCCTCAAAGTCAATATTCTATACTTTTGGTACTCCTTCACGCTGGATTTCAGTTCTCCTTTTCGCAGACGTTCCTAGATCTAGGACACCGATCTACCGGGCGCAGCCTTCCACGGTGCGATAAAAAGTATCCGGCAAACAAACAGCGAGCCGGGGCAGGAGGAAACCCGGAGCACAGTGAGCACCGCGGCGGGGACCGAACACTGGACCATCGGGGCATCTCTTGTTTGTACCCAAAGAAGGGGGACGTGCACGTACAAAGTGCTGACCTGTTTCGCGGATGCATTTGAGAAGTAAGTGCTTTATCTGTTATGATAATAAAAAAACGTCGATGCATTTTGATCAAGCTCTTTGAAGTGTGCACCGAGGAGCTGTTCTGAGTTATATCCGGGCCACTCCAGGATAACCGGAGTGGTGAGGGGACTTTAATCGCAATGTACACTCTTTCCCTCCCACGGATTACACGCTTTAATGTGGGGTATACAATAGATGCGTAGTGTGAGGGGATGCTGCACTCCTGGAGGATCTGACACACCCCTACAACACTGACAGTGCCGGGAAATAGCTTTGGCGACTTCACTTGACAACTGAACTAAGTGAGGATGCACAGCGTTGTTGGGATAGTGACCGTTAGATTATCTATTATCAACGAGGGCACGCTGCAAAATATGTCAACCATATGTATTGAATAAGATAAAGTGGCCAAATTCGGCAATATTTACTTCTGGTGCAGTTTATTTATCTGACAGTTAATTATTACTTTAACAGCTGTAGATTTAAGTGACACAGAATACTGATTAGGATCTAAAATAAATGTTCCCATGAAAATAGCACCTGATCCAAGAAAAAAAAGTTGTTAATTGTCCCTCCTTTTTGCAAATGTTCACACATTTTAAGTACATTGCCTTGAAAGCATCTCTTTCAGGTTGATATTGCTTTAAAAACAAACAGTTGACAGTCCATCTCCAGCATTGTGGAGGTGTGAACAATTACAACTGTGGCACGCGCATGGCGGCACCCGGCAGCAGCACGTGTTTTTACGCACAAGGTTATCCTCAGGATACGGAGCCTTTTATATGTGCAAATCTTTATTTTTAATATGCCAATGCACCGCAGTCAGGAGGCAGGTTAAACCAAACGTGCCCAATTTAGGCCTACCACACATTCACTTAAAAGTTCTCCTTTTATAATCTGTTTTTCTTTCACTGTCAAACTAAATAGCCTACTACACATTTCTAGATTATACTCAAGGAATTAATTATGCTACTAAATTAGATCGCATCCCACCCATCCGCATATATATTTCAAATACATGTCATTAAACCTTTATTCATGCAAAAGAGAAAAAGCCATGCATGATACATTTCATCTCCAACTGAGCTTTGAAAAATGTATCCTTGCATTTACAGCAGGACTCTGGAAGTGCTGAATTGATGAAGCTACACCCCTCAGACTAACTTCTTATCACATTTGTCCTCATTTTGCCCCAGGATAATCAGAGGAGCACGGCCGTTGGAAAACCTCCAATGGATATACCTGAAGACGCAGCATCATCCACCCGGAGCAGCGCCACTCTTTCCCCGCGGGACTCCGCTCTCTGAGGGCATGGACCCGCGTTAACAACTCCCACCCAACTCCCCTGCAACACTATGGTTAAAGTGTATGTCGAGATTAAGCTCTGTAACATTATCCGCCTCTCCACCCATCAGAAACAAGGAAGCGTCCCTCCCTCGGCAGTTTGGGACCGTCAATATTTGAGAAGAGACACTAAGTTACAGTCACAGATCCAGTGTCCTCCTGACATTTAGGGGAATCTAAAACCCTGGAGGAGAGTTGTGTGCATTTACATCCAGCGTTTCACTCTCAGTACAGCAGCATGGCGGCGGGGATGTCCATTATTTCCTTATGATCTCCGCTCCATGCGCGTCACCCCTTCTCTGAGCTCCGTGGCCCCCTCACCCTGCGCCGGACCCGGCTCCAATCACCACCCCCCCTGACCTGCCATGCTCCTCCAGGCCGTGTTTCTGCTGCTGCTGCACTGCTTAGCCTCTACGCTGGGCCATTACGAACTGTGCAAGTCCCTGGTGAGCACGGATGAGGGCCCGGTGTGGGAGCAGTACGCGTGCCAGCCGAAAACCGCCTCCATGAAAGACCACATGCGGATCAAAGTGGATCCGCCTGGAATAACTTGTGGAAACCCACCCGAGAGGTTCTGCACTCTGGTGAGTTCAACATCTGGACTTTTACTGCATTTAACAACTTTTTGATAACGGTAGTGTCGAGAAATACATATCTGAAAGTGTAAAGAGCTGCTCCACATTTCAGACAGACATTGTGGAGCAATGTTTTATCGTCATATGCATTGTGTGCGTGACATTACAATCTTTGAATTGAATTGAATTTGAATTGAATTGGTTGGTCTTTATTAAAGATCTAAGAGTAAAAAGTCAATAAGTATCAACTTTAATAATGACTAAAATTGATATAAATACATATTTGAAAGTGTGAAAAGGGGCTTAACACTTTCAGACAAACACTGATTGGTCTTCAATTACAATCTGAGAGTAAAAGCAAAAACAACTTTATAAATGACAAAAATGTAAAGAGATGTATATTTGAAGTGCTCTACTTTCAGAAAACAATGGCTGGTGTGCATTGGAAACATAAGGGTTTTAAAGTGAAATAAATATAATTTTACAAGGTCGCAGGCAGTAACGACAGAACAAAGGGTCTAATAAAAGTCAGAGCAGGATTCACACTATGAAAGCTATAGGGAGTTAAAAGGGATGACATAAGTGCAATGACTCGGCAGGAGGTGCTGAGGTGTTGTTTACATTAGCATGGACCTGGGATCCGGTTTGTTTGGGCTTCTAGAGGACCCACCATTTCCTCTGGTAAAATGCATATATAGCGGGACCTTTTTAGTTCCAAGGACAGTGAAGGGTGAGCTGGAGGAAAACTCGTTAAAATGTCTGCTACAGAAATATTTAACACACTTTAGCCTGGGGGGTAGTTCCCATCCCGGATAAAGTAAGTGTAACAAGGGTTATAAAATCATTATAACTCTAAGAAGACTGCAGAGGAAAAGTTTTATATCTGAGGTTTGATTCACAATGTCTGTGTGTGTGTGTGTGTGTGTGTGTGTGTGTGTGTGTGTGTGTGTGTGTGTGTGTGTGTGTGTGTGTGTGTGTGTGTGTGTGTGTGTGTGTGTGTGTGTGTGTGTGTGTGTGTGTGTGTGTGTGTGTGTGTGTGTGTGTGTGTGTGTGTGTGTGTGTGTGTGTGTGTGTGTGTGTGTGTGTGAGAGACAGCAAGTCTTTCCTCATGATAATGGCCGACTGTCCACTCCCTCAGGCGGACAGTGTGTGAGGCGTCAGACCAACAGCCATGACTCAAGATCTCACAAGTGTTTGTGCAGAGTGTTTAAAGCCTCACATTCTACACACCGTGTCATGCTGCTAATGAGCTGTTTGTATTCTGTGTGACTGGGGTTTGTTACCTTAAGTCAGCTTTACACCCCCCTCCTCTCCCTGAGACGGGTGTTTGTCGTTTGGCAGCAGCAGGGAGGGATATTGTGCTCGTGGATACCTAATGGTTAATGATGTGTTTAATGTAGAGCTAGCGGAAACCACTGACGTCTTGAGAGAGCTCTCCGGTGACTTTGTCTTGAGACGGGAGACGGACAAGGAGGGAGTAAAGGTGGGGAGAAGAGAGATGCTCGCTGCCATAACGTATTGACGTCTGCCCCCTAATGGCCCCGGCCTGGAAACTTCTATAACTATGTTTCTGAGTGAGCAATGATGAAATATTGATGGCTTCCTTAATGGGCTTCCTTACAAGGGTTGGCCAGGTCCATACCAAGGATCCCGAGTGGGCTGGTGGGAGGGAGGTGGGACAGGAAAGACGCTGGTCTTAGTCAGCACTTTTAAATTGGACAGGGTCTATACAGTGGAATATTCTAGTTCTTCTCAGGTCATCCGTGGCTCTGGGGATTGCAGCAGGCCCCCTCGTGCGCCAGCAGGGGATTTAGGGAGTAAAGAAGCTGCAAGATGGAAGTTTACTGAAGAAGGGTGTCAAACTCAAATTCCTACATACTGAGAGAGATGTGTTTAATACTGTCAGATCACTATTTCACTATTATTCTGCTATTGAGCAAAACACTGCTTTTCAGGCTATAATCCAGATGTTAGCATATATCTACATACACATCTTATTTTAGGTTAATAATCGCCAGATGTGGAAGAAGTATACTCTTGATGTTTTACTTAAGTAAAAGTTGAAACCTGTGTAGAAATACTCTGTTAGAAGTAGAAGTACTATATCGATGTTTTCACTAAAGTAAAAAAGGATAAGCATGCTCATACATTATATACTTGAAGTACCAACATCTAAAAGTACTTGAAATGTAGAATGGTCATATTTAAAAAGAAGACATATATTTGATATCACTTGATATAATTAGTCGTCTATTCATGTTTTCATCATTTGGATTTTGCAGCTGTTAAATGTGTAGCTCACTTTAATTACTTGTTATAATGCCAGGTCTTTATCCATTACAGTAAATGGTATTTCATTATCTGGGTTTTATGAAAAATATGAAAGTCCAAAGTAACTAATTATGTCAAATAAATGTAAATGGGTTCAAAGTAGAACATTTGCAGTAGAAGTATAAGGTAGGGACACTTCAGCAGGGAATGAACTACATCTCCTCCGCCTTTCTCTGGACCCGCAGACGGAGTATTAGTGGAGAGTTATTGGTACACAGATCATTTATTTTCAGGCAAGCAGCATTTCATCTCCTCTTTTTCTTGCCCCCGGATTTGGCAGCTTTACAGGAAAGCCTGTTTCTTTTCTAATTGGTGTACATTTACATTCACTCATTCAGCCATCCCACAAGTCAAGGGAAAGTCGGGGGACTGGAATAAAAAATAGAAAGAAAGAGAAACTGCATCACCCGATGCGCAGAGCTGCTCATCCTTAATAAGACTTGAGACATACTGCAGAAGATACAAAATATTCCCCCCATCCTTTCTTCCAGTGAGTTTTCAAAAAAGTATTCACTCTTTGCTGGTTTTGATGTTGAGGCGTACTGTAGCGTTCCTGCTTGCAGGTGTACAGTCGTTGTTGGTCCCTCCATCTCCACAGGGATGCTTTTCCCCCCCTCTATCTTCTCTCTTGTTCCGTGGGAATGCAGCTTCCTTCCTCCTCAGCCAAAAGGGCCAGCATGTTGGCTTCTTTCAACATGACGGCTCCCGGCTCTCTGACAAAGATGCTACTGTAACTAGCGTCGAGTTAGGGGCTTCAGTGTAGTGTAGTTTCTCAGTATGGTACTAGTCTCGGCTTGCAGTTGAGGATGATGGAGTAAGGAGGTGTGAGGGGGGTGAGGCGGTGCGTGCAGAGGGGGATAGCTGATGATGAGGAAGATCCAAGCTTAGCTCAGCAGAAAGATGAACATCACACCACAGTTCCCACAAAAGTACAAACAGTGTGTCGATATATAGAAAATGCTGAATTCAAAAAGGTCTCGTCGTGCTGTTTGTTATTTTCGCTTTTTGGTTTTGAAACGAAACCTTCAATCAACCGTCTCCCCCGGGGCCCGAGTACAGAGAGCAGCCGAATGCAAATGTGACGCGGCGTCGCATGTGTATGGGAATGTACAGTACTTTGACGTTATAGAGCGCACCAGCAGGGGTGTGTGTGTGTTTGAAACATTTTGCACGAGTTGGCCAACAGCGACAATTGCATATCTAACACAGACACACACAAAAAACCCACACACACCTTCCTGTTCCACAACACACATGCCTATTTTAGAAGGTAGAAATCAGCCTGCTCTAAAAATAGACATGAAGGGAGAGGAGCCGCGCAGCAGCGGAAGAGGAGCGAGCAGGAAGGGAGGAAGATGGCAGCTGGTAGGTCACTGCTTCCCAGACTGGGCCTATGGCCACTTTTCATCCTCCCTGCCCAGCGTCGGCCTGCCTGCCCTCCCCAGCAGTGGGTCATCAAGGCCGGGCAAAAAGGGGCCACACACTCCCAGCATCCCTTCCTTGATGCACCTCCCTGGGGTTAAAGCTAGCGCAGGTGGCCAGTTTCCGGATAAAACACCCTCAGAAGGGGATTTGGGGCTCAGCAGGGTGGACAGTGCAGGGCATAATTAAAGCAGGGAACTGAGAGAGTGGCTGTACGGAGGGAGGGAGGGAGGTGGGGGAGGGTGCAGTGATGTAATGGCATGGCTTGCTTCCCCATTAGGACACAGTTGAAAGTGATCAGAGAGTGTTTAGATGTGTTGGCAGAACGGGAGGATAGCTATAAGTGAGATGTATCCCTGGCTGAGTTGATACTAAGAGGGATTGGCCGCTCAGGCTTAAGACAGCCTGAGGTGAACTTAACCAACAGCCGGAGAGGAGAGAACAACAGGACAGGAGCTGCAGACACAGTGTTCGTACGTGTCATCGTGCATTGGATATTTCCGTGAAGAGAAATGTGTCCCTGCTCGTTATACATTGTGTGTCCTTTATTTGTACTTTCTGAGGTGTTTGGGAAAGTGTAACAGAATTTAAAAAATACAGACAGAGAGAAGTCCCCTGGAAATCTATGAGACAAATACGCTCACTGCCCTGTTTGACGTTCTTTCTTGAGTCTCCTAAACTCGGCACAGTAGAAGTTGTAAGTAAAATGTTATAATAAAAAAGAAATATGGTCAAATCCAGCTTGACAAATAGCAGAATTTCCCTTCTCAATCCAAAAAACAGCTCCTCAATTAAAGATGAAAAAAGCTGTGCTTACAGGTCCTAGAAGTACAAATGCATATGTGAAGTAGTTGCATTAAAACCTATTGTTCCTGCAAAAGGAGCTGTGGGAAGTCTGATACATTTCCTTTACGCAATATCCACAAGTGTGTGATGATTGGGACTGAAGACTACAAGGCGTACACATTTGGCATATGGAGGAAAAAGTGAGCTTTTTAGACGTATATTGTCTGTTTCGCAACTTCTGAGGCAATTAGCTTAAGGCTACATTAGCAACTCACCTGCATCTCAGCATTGAACTGTTGATTGTTCAGTTGCATTGTGGGTAATGTAGGCGCCAGTAGTGACAAGGATAGTGACGCTTAAAATAGTCAACTAGCTCTGGCTTTGCTACTCGATTTTGATCCTTTTTAAGAAATAATGATTTCACAAATCTAATAGAAGTGCAATGCTAAATCAATGGAGTACTCTTCAAGGAACACAACAATGATATTGTAAGATTTCTGTCGCCAACCCACGTCATTTCTCTCAAAGCTTGCAGTAAATTCATTTTACAGCCAGTCTGCCTCTCTTTATCTGCATCTCCTCCTCTGTGATTGGTTTAGATTAAATAGCAGACATCAATAAAGGATAATAGCTTTTACCTGAATTCACCTCATCTACTTGATATTTTATGATTTCACTGCACTCTATCTTCTGTAAGCGTAACCTGCATCATAAAATAATATATTAATATAACTCGTCCTGGTATTACTGTGGGGATCAGCCTGCTCTCTGTCCTTCTTACACACACTCACACAGTATACTATGAATGGCCTGCAGGTCGTAATTCATACTGGTCCTCTCACTCACATACATTCTCCTTTCACATACATACATTTTCACTCTCACACACGTATATATTTACACTCACACATTCATACATTCTGCTCTCATATTATCACATTTCAATGCACATATTCATACATTGTCACTCACACATTTATAAGTTTTTCACTCACACATTTTTACATTTTGTTCATATATTCATATATTTTAATGCTCATATTTATAAATAATATATGCATGTCTAAAAGACAATATATGTATGCAAGAGAAGAATGCGTGTATGTCTGAGAGAAAGTATAGCGGAAACGGAAGGAGTATCGTTGAAACGGAAGGCAGGTCATTATCGCGCTGTGATTGGCTCAGAAGGTCGAGCGGGGCGGGCTCATGTTCAGAACTTCGGATTCAAATCAACACGATGGAGGGAGATTAATCTGTGTATCTCTACGGACCATTTGTTTTTCTTTATTAAAAAAGTAAACGGAAGAGTGTCTGCGAGGCGTTTTTGCTTGTTACCTTACTAAATGGTCTAATGGCCATTGGAGCGAGGGGGGGCGAAACTCGCGGAAGTTATTTCAAACACATTTCAATACAGCGGTTCTGCACTGCGGTCACTCAGCCGTCTCTCCACTTTGTCTTTTCTAATCACCAGCTTTTTCTCCCTGCTATATTTGATGATGGTTACAAATATTTGTTACCACAAATTCTTAATACAACTGACACTGTTGGACTCTGTACTACTTTGACTGCTACCAAAAATAAAATGAATTACTTTTACGATGTACTTTGTGAGTAGCCCTCTGTCAGAGTCCCCTCCATAGTAGCCTACATAGCCTAATGCATGTTTTCTGCTATCTTTGATGAGTGATAAAAAGACAATTTTACCATTAGTTCTTAATGATATTGATACTGTTGGACTCAGTAGTCTTACACCTACTACCACAATTCAATGAAGTAGCCTACTTCTAGTGTGTTTGTTGTTTTTGTTGAAATCCTCTGTGTCCCCTGCTTAGAACAAAATCAAGCCACTTCTGCTAAGTTTGATGAGGGAAAAAATGATTTTTTTAAAATTTGAAAAAAAAACTCGAGAGACGGCCGAGGTGAGCGCAGTGCAGACTCGCTGTATAGTTTAATTCTCCTAACATATGTTGTACATTTTAGACACAGGCTTATTATATTTACAGCCAAATCACTTCTGCGAGTTTCGCCCCCCCCTTACTGAATGTACCCCCATACATTCTTCTCTTCCATACATATATTGTCTTATTGTCTTATATGCATTAAAAAATATATGAATATGAGAGCAAAATGTACATGTGTGAGTGAAAAATGTATAAATATGTGAGTGACAATATATGAATATGTGCATTGAAATATGATAATATGAGAGCGGAATGTAGAATGTGTGAGTGTAAATATATACGTGTGTGAGAGTGAAAATGTATGTATGTAAAAGGAGAAAGTATGTGTGTAAGAGTGAAAATATATGTATTTAAAAGGAGAATGTATGTGCGTGAGAGGACCAGTATGAATCACGGCCTGTACGCCCCCCCCCCCCCCCTGCAATGTAACACTTCAATTTCTACCCCCTGTTTTCTGTCTTTATGTCTTGTCCTTATATGTTTCTTGTTAAGCGACCTTGGGTTAATGAAAGGCGCTATATAAATTAAAGTTATTATTATTATATGTCCCTATCAATTTTGAACACAATGTTACTCCCTTGCATATACACACTCATGTATGTACACTTGAGATTACACACACAGACATCCCCCCTTCACTCAGGGTAACAAGAATCTCCTGTATGATGGAAAATCCTCCAACAAAATAAAAGATTAAGGTTATAAGTGAAAAAGCAATATCCCTCTCTCGTCCCCTCTGTGGCTCTTTTAATGGGGAGGGTCATTTCATTCGATGTTTCACCAACACAAAATAAATTGTATTCTCTGAGTGTGTCCCTTCCCTTATTCCCCTTGCTGGCAATATAACTTAGAAACTTCTATAAGCGGAGGAGGAAATAAAAAGGAGAGAGGGCAAGAAGCTGACAGAAAATATTTTTTTGGGGGGGCTCATAAAAGCAATGAAAGAGACAAGGAAGGGGAAGCAGAGCACTATTTTCTTAATGCATTATTGTTATGATCCTGAAAATGAGCATACTAGGGCCCCGTTAGTATGCTTTTCAATTACAATGAGAATTATGATTAAAACACGATCATTCCATCCAATACCGTCTACCATATTCAATTGCAATATTAGTCAAAAACAATCGCAATTAGTTATTTTATTCCACATCGTGCACATACTGACATATTGCCCAGCCTGCACTATAGCAGTAAAGGCAAACTTCTTCACTTTAGGAGTTGTTAATGTCTGTTTAAAGCACAGTGTTATCCCACCAGTGAAAACAAATAAGTCACTTTAATCGCAGACGCATCATGGCGGCTGTTGTCGTCGTGGAGACAGGATCCCACCGAGGATAATTGCTAGCAGGGCTTAGCGGTGCGGGCCACCTGCCGCAGCAGTTGGCCAGGATCTGTGTGTGTGTATTCAAGCATGTGTGTTTGTGTGAGAGTGTGTTTGTGGATACATCATGGCATATATATATATATATATATATTTATTTATATATATAGTGGACAGAGTGGAGTGATATAAGGAAGACAGGGCACAAAAAGGCTTAAACATAACCCTGAGCGTAAGTCTCTCATGGGGGATTACAAATAATGAAAATCTTCCAGCCTATTGTATATTCCAGCATGTACGTATCCCCTCTGCTGTAGATCATCCGTACGGGCTCTGCAGGTCAGAGGACACTGATGAACATGCAGCTTCTTGACCTAAAGAGAAAAAAGGCGCAAAATATATTCATTGCATTGACCTTTGTTTTTCAAATATTTCATACTACATTACTGGATTTCAATTATTGATGCGTGAATGTGTTTATCAAAGCTTGTAAAGGTGGAACTAATTGTATTACTTCATATACTATTGCGTTATATCCTGACCTAAGATAATACATCATAGTTTATGTGTTAATTGATATATATTTGTATTAGTTTATAATTATGAAAATTATGTAAAGTAACTAGTAAAGTGTTAAATAAATGTAGGAGAGTAAAAAGTAAAGTATTGGCAACCAAAATGTAGTGTAGGAGAAGAGAGTAATGCTAAATGGTACTTAGAGTAAGTGCGGTATGGGTCAATGTCAATGTAAAATGCCAAGACATTACACCACTGTTATTAAGTCATGTTAAACAAAGAACATGCTTAGAACATTCATCTCAAAAAGAAATGAGATGATTCGGAGATTCGGCTTTTAGCTCATTTCCATCTGCAGTCCCTGCAGGTACACTCAACCATCAACTCAAATATAAATACAGCAGATTTATCAGTACAACTTTAATATTACAAGCCATTTTAACTTTAAATTAAATTAAGTTCAAGTTATTGTTGACAAGAAAAAACTTTTGTGCAAAAGGTTCAGCTAAAAGCATATTCCAATGCTTGATGGACCACAAAATAAAAAAGGAAGTTTGTGGATTCACATGCACACACACTTCCTCTGTAAACACTGTCGCAAACACACTGAGCTGTACGGAGTGTGTTGTATCTGGGACAGTGTGACAGCACGATCATTTTCAATAGGATTTGTAGGTCAAGGGTCATCCCCAGAACAACAGCCGACTAATCCTGTCCCTTGTGTGTGAACGTGTGTCTGGACTAAGGTCGGGGGGATGCACGAATGGAGGGAACCAAAGCAGCAGGGGGGTACTACTTTACTGTCAACTCTCCACAGCGTAGTAAAAGTACCCTTCATCTAATTTGAATTCGCTTTTCCGGATGCAGTTGTTTATGAACGTTGTAGATTATCATCCTAAATGAGTTTGCGCAGACAGTGATCTCTATCGGAGGGAGATAATTGGGTTAGCAGATAGAGGACAACGCTATGTTGTTCCAGCAAGGAGGGAGACAGATTATCAGCAGTCTTCAGTGCAGGGATACTGTAGTTTAAGTCTTTTCTTCACATAGAGTACACTCAAATAGAAGTACAGATACTCTTGATTATATGCACTAACTCTACGTCTTTACTCAAGTAAAAGTCACTGTCATTGTCATACATACACCAACCGTGTTTTCTGCATGACATTAGGTTGAATCACGCCACCAAACACAGATTCAAACTAAAGCAACCAGCCTGTTTGGAACATGTAAGAAGTAGAAAGCACAGGTAGTTGTATCAAAAGTAAAAAGTTGTCAGAAAAATAAGTAGTGGAGTAAACTACTGATATCAGAAAAATCTACGTGAGTACAGGAAGGAAGTATTAGTACTTCACTACTTCCCGAGCATCACAGCGTCTTGTGAACAGCTTCCCTCAGCCCCGGCTCAGCGGTTGCTTGTTTGGACTTTCCCCACCCGGCGTTGTCACCATAAATCAGATGATTTATAATCTCGGCCTCGAAAGATTGTAACTTTTGCTTTTGTTATTAGACCCCCCCCCCGGTACAGTCCAATGGCTTTATACAGAGCTTGTCTGTCGCTTCCTGGCAATAAGACGTGAGAAAAGTGAGTGTCTGAAAAGGTCGGTGACATATGATCTGTGCTTGCTCTGTACATCGATATTATGCAGTATTGCTTTCACGTTAGAGCTTACATCATACAGGGGAAACTGCTGTTTACAGTGATACTGCACCCAGCATCTTTGAGTATTGGACAAACAGCCTTTGGAGGTTACTGTAGAAGCCTGAATTCATGTTAGCAACAATAGAAAGTATTAAAAAATCCATAGAAACTTCTCAAAATATCCACTCAACGTCTCGTCCTCACAATCACTGTCAACCCTTTCCAAATACCAACTTACTTTAAAATAACTTTAACGCCTTAATGGATGATTTTGAGGTACCAGAAATATATATTTCTTTGAGAATATCACTTAAACAGTCATTATGCAATATCATTCTGCTGTGCTGAACTGAAAGCATTATAATATATCATCCATTACTTCAATTTGTGGAATTCATATTTTCAGTGGAACGTCAGTATCCCTAGTTATAGCAATTATTTGATAAATGGCTATGAACAAAAATATATTTCCAGATTCTTCGCCCATTAAGACTTTATTTTTGTAAATCTTCCTTGAGTTTAATGTTAGATATTGTTAAGAAATCTCTAGACATTATCAGGGAAAAAGCACATTAATCAAGTGTATTATCATCAGGGCTAACCCTAACCCTTCAACTGCTTAATATCAAACTTGATCATTCAGAGGAATATAAAATACATTTCATTAACTTTTAAAATGAAAGCCGTTCATTAAACTTGTTAGGGATTCAAAATGCTGTTATATTCCAAAGGTGCTCAATACAGCACTTACAGCAACAGCCACACATATTTTGTACACCTTAAAGAAAGGCTTACCTCACAATTAAAATAATTGTTATAGTTTTAGCTCTATTTTGGATATTTTAAGCACTTTACCTTGTCCTCAGACAGCCTTTTGCAATTGGGAGCTAAAGCCTATTAAGCGTCCTACAACACCACCAGACTCCATTGACAAAACCAGCAATTTAACATGCAGAACACAGGGATCACATGCCTACCTCTGCACCGATTGGTTAGTTGTTTGGTGTTATTGTGTGACTTTGCTGTTTTAAATGGTTATTTAAGATTCACCATCCACATGTCCTGCTATAAGTCAAATGAGCGTTTTGGTAAATAGAGTCTGGTGGCTTAAAAAGAGATCAGAACTATTGCAGGGCGTTTGAGAGAGGGACGGAGTTTGGCAATATTGCGGAGGTGGAAAAATGAGGTTTTTACAAGTTGACGGATGTGGGGCTCGAGGGAGAGGGTGGGGTCAAATATAATGCCACGGTTGCATGCCTGGGTGGAGGGGGAAACAGGGGTGCCATCAATGGTGACTGCCAGGTTGGGGGTTTTGCTGAGGGTGGATTTGGAGCCGATGAGGAGGAGTTCAGTTGTATTGCTGTTGAGTTTGAGGAAGTTGTGTTGCATCCAGGATTTTATTGCAGTCAGACAGGATTCGATGTGGGTGAGGGTGGGGTTGTGGGGGGATTTGGTGCTGAGGTAAATATGTGTGTCGTCAGCGTAACAGTGAAAGTCCAGGTTGTATTGGCGGAGAATCTGACCAAGGGGGAGGATGTAGATGATGAAGAGGAGGGGGCCGAGTACTGAACCTTGGGGAACACCTTGGGTGACTGAAGCTGTGGCAGAGGAGTGGTTGTTGAGGGAGATGAAGTGGGATCTGTCGGAGAGGTAGGACTGGAGCCACCTGAGTGCAGTACCTTCGATACCGATGTCCTGGAGTCGGGTAAGCAGGATAGAGTGGCTCACGGTATCGAAGGCTGCACTCAGGTCGAGGAGGATGAGGATGTTGAGGGAACCGGTGTCAGCAGAGGTGAGGAGGTCATTGAGGACTTTGATGAGTGCCGTTTCTGTGCTGTGGTTGGGACGAAAACCAGACTGAAGGTGTTCAAAAAGCTGGTTGGTTTGGAGATGGAGGTGGAGTTGTTTGGACATGATGTGTTCTATTGTTTTTGAGAGAAATGGGAGGTTGGAGATGGGACGGTAATTACTGAGGGAGGAGGGATCCAGACCGGGTTTCTTGAGGATGGGAGTGACAGCAGCAGTTTTGAAGGCAGAGGGAACGGTTCCTTGGGACAGGGAGGAGTTGAAAAGGTTGAGAAGGTAGGGGCAGAGGACGGGGAGGCAGGACTTCAGTAGAGGGGTGGGTAGAGGGTCAAGCAAGCAGGTCGTGGGTTTGGAGGAGCTGATCAGTAAGTATTTCAGGGGGGGTAACCAGAGTGAACTGGAAGAGGTGGCCGTGGGGAGGAGGGCTCGGGAGGTCCAGGGAGATGGGGGGGAGAAATTGTGGCGGTGGATGTTAGGGGACGTGTATGTGTGTCAGATGCAGTGGATAGGGAGAGATTAATGGCAGTGATTTTGTCAGAGAAAAACTGGAGGAATGAACTGCATAAAGTGGAAGTGGAGGAAGGGAGGGTGTCAGCACGGGGTTTGAGGAGCTTGTTGACAGTGGAGAAGAGGGTCCTGGGGTTATGGGAGGGGTCGGTAAAGATGGTCTCTGTAGGTAGTAGGGGTGTAACGGTACACGTACCCGTACCGAAATTATTCGGTACGGGCCCTTCGGTTCGGTACACGTGTGTACCGAAGTGTACCGAACGAATATAACGTTAAACGTAAAAAAATTGAGAACGTGAACAACTTCTTGAAAGTAATCTCAGGTGCTGCGTCGCAGCATTCAGAGTAATTTGCACCCATTGTGTTCAACGCATCATAGAGCGAGCAAGTCATTTCATTGGACGAGCTGGTCAGAGGGATGCGTTCAAATGTAGTCAGTAATTTGTGGAACTGTCGAAATGGCGAACGCAGATAAAGTTGAGCTCGAAAATCCTCCAGCATCATTGAAGTCTCCGGTTTGGGAACATTTTGGTTTCGCAGTTACGTACAAGGATGACGGACAAAGACAGGTGGACCGAACCAAAGCTGTTTGTCGGCATTGTTCAACTAAAATTGGTTACGCGGCTGGCAATACATCAAACTTGCACACTCATTTGAAAAGGCATCACCCAAACGTGAATATCACCGGTACCAAAAGAAAAAAGGCTGAAGTGCAAACTCCCGCTAGCATTTAAGCCTCCACCACTCGCAAAAAGTTCAGACCGAGCCAAAGCTATTACAAACGGCAAATATCCTTATGTTGCCATGTTAGCAAAGCGCTACCTGGCTGTATCTGCTACTACCTCTGTCCCTAGCGAGAGGGTGTTCTCCACGGCAGGAGACATTGTTAGTGCCAGCTGATCTGCCCTTTCGGCAAGCAATGTGGACAAGTTCATCTTTCTTTAAAAAAACATGAAATGACAAGCAAGTCCTAATGTCAAACTGGCTGCTTAGGTACTAGTACAGTACAAATACAGATTATTTCAGTTCATCGAAAAGCTGCACCTTAATGTTTATTTTATTATATTTTATATTTATTAGAGTGAATATTCATAGTTTAATAATAATTAAAAACCCAAAACTAATAGTTTATGTTTTGTGAGTACTAGTACAGTAAAGTTCAAATACAGATTATTTCAGTTCATCGAAATGCTGCACCTTAATGTTTATTTTATTATATTTTGTATTTATTTGAGTGAATACATTATTCACAGTTTAATAATAATTTAAAAAATATATGTTATGTTTTGTGATAATTTTTTCTGCTGTACCGAAAACGTACCGAACCGAACCGTGACCTAAAAACCGAGGTACGTACCGAACCGAAATGTTTGTGAACCGTTACACCCCTAGTAGGTAGTGAGATGGAGTTTGTAGGATTCATGGTGAACTATGAGGGATGATTTCACTTAAGCCCCTGTCACACTGTCCCGAGATTAACACCCGATGGACACACGATAAAGGAAATGTTCAAATTCGGCTCTGATCGTAACAACATCGCGCCATTCGTGAGGGCATCTTAAGCCATCGTATGTCCGTCGGTGGAATTTCTCAGGCTCCGGCAGCAACTTCGTGAGCGGCAACTTCGTAAGGCACTCGTGAGGGCATCTTGTCGAATCGTGTCATCTTCGTGTTATCATCGGTGCCATCGGGCATTCGCCCTCACTCTGATCGGGGCGAATGCCCGATGCCACAGATGATAACAACATGCCCTCACGATGGCCTTACGAAGGGCAAAATTGACACACAAATTCAACACGAAAATGAACCTTCGCAAGGTCCTTCGGCAATTTTTTGGCATGCCAAAGATTTTCCCACCGCTCACGAAGTTGCTGCCGGAGCCTGAGAAACTCCACCGGCGGTCATACGATGGCTTAAGATGCCCTCACGAATGGCCCGATGTTGCTACGATCAGAGCCGAATTTGAACATTTCCTTTATCGTGTGTCCATCTGGTTGTTTTATTGCAACAAAATCATGTAAACATATTATGTAAATAACCCAATTTGTGTTCTGTGAAACTGAAAAGGATATAATATATTATTTTGAAGGCGAGTTGACAGGAAGTTGTTGTTGCTATGGAAACAACATTACTGAGAAAATGTAATATTTTCTACATATAAAGACGGATAAAGTAAAGAACAAAGTCTGAAGATATCAGTACAGTATCATAGTAATGTAACATAATTGTTTTTGTTACTTTCGTTGCAGTTGTATGTCTTAAATGTAATGTAAATGTTGCCTTCGTGTGTGGTTCGGGGCCATCTTCGTGCGAAATTCACAATTCCATATTCGTGTGTCCATCGGGTGTCAACTTTGGGACAGTGTGACAGGGGCTTTACGGAGTGCAGGGGTGAACCAGGGTGAGGAGGTTTTAAAAGTGACATTTTTCCTTTTGAGGGGGGCCAGGCTGTTGAGGGAGGCGAGTAGGGTGGAATTAAGGTGGTTGAGTTGGTCATCGGATGAGCTGAGGTTCGAGTCCAGGGGGAGAGTAGAGGATAGCAGGTCAGAGAGGTGCTGGGGATCGACATAGCATAAATTACGGAAGGTGATGTTCCTGGATGGGGGGGGGGGGGGGGTGGCAGATGGGGGAGGCGATGGTGAACTGTATGAGTTTGTGGTCAGAGAGGGGAAAGGGGCAGGGGTGGAGGTCGAGTACTGGGAGGTTGGTGGAGCAGACAAGGTCAAGGATGTGTCTTTTATCATGGGTGGGGAAGGTGACATATTGGGTAAATGAGAAATTGTCCAGAAGGGAGGAGAATTCAGAAGCGAGTTTGCAGATGGGGGAGTCCATGTGGATGTTGAGGTCGTCGAGGAGTAACAGACGTGGGGAGAGGGATGAAGCAATGGTGAGGAGTTCAGTGAGATCAGAGAGGAAGGAGGGGTGTGGTTTGGGGGGGGCGGTAAATGAGGATAACTGTCAGTGAGGGAGGGGCTTTGAAGGCGAGGAATTCGAAGGATGGTAATGAGGGGAGGGTGAGTTCTGTAGTCCGAATGTTGTGGTTGTAGATGACAGCCAGCCCACCACCACGGCGTGAGGGGCGGGGTTTAATGATGTAATTAAAACCAGGGGGGAAGATACTGATTGAGGGAGAAGAAGTCATTGGGTTGTTGCCAGGTTTCAGTGAGCAGAAAGAAGTCGATGGATTTGTCCAGAATTATTTCGTGGAAGATGTGGGCTTTATTGTTAAGTGACCGGATATTGAGGAGGGAAACATTGGTCAAGTGGGGTGTTGGAGGGGTGGTGGCAGGCTGGAGAGGTATGAGGTTGGCCAGGTTAGCAGCGTGGGGGTGGGCACGAGAGGGGGGGCAGTGGAGCAGAGGATGGGGGCTTGATGGTTGGGCTTGGATTGTTCATAATTTAGCAGTAGATCAGAAATGTATTTTGGGCCTAAACCATTCGAAGCTTTATAAACCAGCAGCAGTATTTTTGAAATATATTCTTTGATACACAGGAAGCCAGAACAGGAGTGATGTGATCCACTTTCTTAGTGTCAGTGAGGACTCGAGCAGCGGCGTTCTGAATCAGCTGCAGCTTTCTAATAGATTTTTTAGTGAGACCTGTAAAGACACCATTACAGTAGTCCAGTCTACTGAAGCATGGACAAGTTTTTCCAAATCCTGCTGTGACATTAGTCTTTTAATCCTAGATATGTTCTTTAGGTGATAGTAGGCTGGTTTAGTAATTGTTTTAATGTGACTGTTGAAACTCAGGTCAGAGTCCATGACTACACCTAGATTTCTGGCTTTATCTGTTCTTTTGAACATTGCAGACTGAAGCTCAGCGCTAACTTTTGCACGTTCTGCCTTGGCTCCAAAAACCATTACCTCAGTTTTGTCTTTGTCTTTGACACATCCAGTCATTGATTTGTTCAATGCACTTACTCAGTGTTTTAACTGGAGAATAGTCTCCTGGTGAAATGTTTATGTAATTGTGTGTGTCATCCACATAGCTATGGTAACTTATTTTGTTGTTTTTCATTATCTGAGCCAGTGGTAGCATGTAGATGTTAAAGAGAAGAGGCCCCAAGATGGAGCCTTGAGGAACCCCACATGTCATATTTGTATATTTGTAGATATTTACCTATAGAAACAAAGTTGTTACTGTCCTTTAAGTAGGATTCAAACCAATTTAGAACTGTTTCCGAAAGTCCCACCCAGTTTTCTAGTCGGTCGAGTAATATGTTGTGGTCAACAGTGTCAAACGCAGCACTGAGATATAATAATACTAACACTGAAGTTATGCCACTGCCACAAGAGCAGTCTCAGTGCTGTGGTTTGGACGAAAGCCTGACTGGAACACATCAAAACAGTAATTTAAATGCAAGAAATTACTCAGCTGTTGAAAAACTACTTTTTCAATGATTTTACCTAGAAATGGAAGGTTTGATATGGGCCTGTAATTGTTCATTACTGAAGCATCTAGATTATGCTTTTTTAAGAGCGGTTTAATGACTGTAGTTTTCAGGGCCTGTGGAAAAACACCTGAGTGAAGAGACTTGTTTACTATTGAAGTAGATCTGAGGCCATGCAACGAAAAACATTTTTGAAAAACCCTGTTGGAATAATATCAAGGCAGCAGGAGGAGGATTTCAGATGTTGTATAATGTCCTCTAGGTTTTTATCATTAATCTGATGGAATTGTGTCATGGTGTTTGAATTGATATTAGGTGGACACAGAGACAAAACATTTGCTGTACCTGATGCAGAGCCACTGACTGCTTGTCTGATTTTCTGAATTTTGTCAGTGAAGTGGATAGAAATTCAGAGGCTACTGACACTGGGGGGTTAGTTAGTCTGTCGACGGTAGCAAACAAGGCACGTGCGTTGTTTTTGTTTTTGGTAATGGTGTCAGAGAAGAACGATTGTCGTGCGTTTTTCAATTCCAAATCATAAAGGCCAAGTCTCTCTTTATAGATTTCAAAGTGCACCTGGAGATTTGTTTTTCGCCACCTGCGTTCAGCTTTTCGACACTATTTTTTCTCTGCTCTCACGGTCATGGCCTTTCTCCATGGAGATATTTTCTTGCCAGACACTTCCTTTACCTTAGTTGGAGCAAAGGCATCTATAACATATTTAATTTTTTAATTAAAATGATCTACTAGCTCATTTACTGAAATGTTAGCAGGGGCAAGTGTGGAAGAACAATTCTGAGTAAACATTTCCCTAGTATTTTCAGTTAAACATCGCTTTGTGCTTACCTCTTTTTGAAAACATTTGTGAACAGAAATAGAGCTCTCAAAGAACACACAGGAATAGTCAGAGAGCGCAACATCAGTCACCACAACCTTAGAGATATTCAGACCCTTTGAGATAATTAAGTCCAGAGTGTTCCCCTTATTGTGCGTGGGCTCCGTCACATGCTGAGTCAGTCCATAGCTATCAAGAACACAAAACAGTTCTTTAGCCCCTCTGTCCTGGGGGTTGTCAACATGGATGTTAAAATCACCAACAATGACTAGACCAAGGGTCTGCAACCTTTTTGACCAAAAGAGCCATTTTGCTCCTTATTCCAAAAAAATGTTTTGTCTGGAGCCGCAAAACATAATTCATAGCTTGATAGCTAATAAAGTTGTATTTATTGTTATATCAGACAAAAACTACAGGTTTTTTTGCATTTATTAGGCTATTTATTACATTATATAAAACTGTTAACCTCTAATAAGAAACAAAGAACTCCTATAAGGAGAATTAAAGATAATACACAGGTCTACTTTAAAATAAATTAAACACAGCACTTGGGGAGTCCACTGCACATTTGAAGGAAGACAAATATAACTAAAATGGGCCCACTTTGAAATAAATAAAACATATAGCTGCACCATAAAAAGAGTTAAAGGTAGGGTAGGTAAGAATGGAGAAACCAGCTCGAGTGCTCTAGAATTTGAAAATACACAACCGGAAAAGATCTGCCTTTTCCTTCAGACTTCCTCACAGAGCCCCCCTCCTCCAACACACACGAACGCGCACATGACCAATGAGGGCACGATATAAGTTTGTGCCCAGATGGAAGGCTGACAGGCAGGTAGGCCATCCAGTTATTTTAGCCGGGCCGGCTCAGATGATTGGTTGTGCTTTTTACAGCGCTACGGCTTCCAGAGATTAATTTTTTTTATCTATTTATTGTCAAAGCATTTAATATATTCATTGCTATCGGGACGTTAAGAGCATTGCATGGAATATAACAAAAAGTGTTTTCTGAAATAAATTACACACCCCATTGAATTATGACTGAAGATCGTCAGCTGTCTTCCTCTCCCGTGTTTTTCCTCCAATACGTAAAGGCTGCAGCACCTTTGACAACTTCTCTCTACATATCAAACATACCGGTAAACCAGCATTGTTTGCTGTGAAAGCAGATAACTCTGTCCACGCAGAATTAAATCCTGTGTTCCTCCGGTACTTTTCTTTGATTTATCCATAGTTCGCTCATCGAGCCGGGGGTCAGGTTATTCGCCTGCAAGAAAAGGCGCTAGCGCGGGACCGTAGCAGGATGTGACGCATATTTTAGTTAAAAACGGTTTTGTTTTTTATTTATGTGTCAAAGTATCACCTCAAAATACGAAACATTTTCAACCATGCAACAAAATATAAATAGTCCTACAAATACTTTCATTTTATTTCCTTCTTATTTTTGTCTAAGCTCAAGGGAGCCAGAGCAGAGGGCTTAAAGGGTTGCCGACCCCTGCACTAGACTGTCAAAGTCAATACACACTATAGACAGCAGTTCAGTAAAGTCATCACAAAGCTTGCACAGTATTTGGGTGGTCTATAGATATTAAGGAACAGAGCTCGAGAGGAGCATTTCAGCTGAAGGGCCACATATTCAAAAGAAGCAAAGTTCCCATAAGATGTCTTCCTGCATTGAAGGGAATCATTGAACAGAATAGCAACTCCACCTCCTCTCTTATGCATTCTTTCCTGACTCATAAAACTGAAGTTGGGAGGGGTTGATTCGATAAGAACAGCTGCACTGTTATTTTGTTCAATCCATGTTTCCGTTAAAAACATAAAATCAAGATTGTGCTCAGTGATAAAATCATTGATTACAAATATTTTTCCTGCCAGAGACCTGACATTTAATAAAGCTAGTTTAAGTTTGTTGAATACACTATCACTCAGGTTTTTTGTAACAAGCTGTGGCTGACATGGAATCACTGCAAAATTAGATAAACTCACACGAACGTTTGAGCGCTTCCTGTATCTAAGCTGATTCACCGCTCTTAATCTATTACCTATCAACACAGATATCGGCAAAGCTACTGGCAGGCAGGGCCCCGGCATGTCCTGGAAAGAGTTGAGAGTGCCATACGCCCTTGAGCCTGGACCCAGCATATATCAGTCAGTGTTTGCGTTTTTTACACACACATTCTTATCATGGCCTCAGATTTGGAGGTGCTGATCCTCATCCCAGCCGCTTCACATTCGGTTGCGAACCGATCCAGTGAGTGCTGAAGGTCGCAGACCGATGAAGCCATTAGAACCACATCATCTGCAAAAAGCAGTGGTGCAATCCTTAGTCCACCGAACTGCAGACCCCCTCCCCCACGACTACGCCTCGAAATCCGATCCATGTATATTCCAAACAGGATTGGTGACAAAGCGCAGCCCTGGCGGAGGCCAACCCTCACCGGAAATGGGTCCGACTTACTGCCGAGGACCCGGACACAGCTCTCGCTTTGGGAGTACAGAGATTGGATGGCCCTGAGTAGAGACCCCCTCACCCCATACTCCCGCAGCACCTCCCACAGTAACTCCCTGGGAACTCGGTCATACGCCTTCTCCAAGTCTACAAAACACATGTAGACCGGATAAGCGTACTCCCAGGCCCCCTCCAGGATCCTTGCGAGAGTAAAAAGCTGATCCGTTGTTCCACGACCAGGACGGAATCCGCATTGTTCCTCCTCAATCTGAGGTTCGACAATCGGCCTGACCCTCCTCTCGAGTACCTTAGAGTAAACTTTCCCGGGGAGGCTGAGTAGTGTGATGCCTCTGTAATTGGCACACACCCTCTGATCCCCCTTTTTGAAAAGGGGAACCACCACCCCGGTCTGCCACTCCTTCGGTACTGTTTCAAACAGCAAATAACCCATTATTTTAATCATATTTAATATTTTCTCTCCATTTTCCATTTCGGACAAACATTATATTGTTAATTGTTATTATTTAATGAGGTACATTTTTTTGTGTGTAGATATTTCTATGTTATTTCCATTACTTTACCAAACAGTGTTTCTAGATGAGCTGGTCGCAGTCTTAAACATTACAAATAGAAGCCGTAATATCACGAACATCAAAACAGTAAAAGGAACAAAACAGAAAAGAAAGGGGAGGAAGAAGGAGGTGCAGGAAGAAAGGAGGATATTTTAAGACACACTCTGCACTACATCAGGAGCTTGTTAAGAATGCAGTAACATTTAGAAAGACTATAGGATTCCCAATAAAGAAAAGAAGAAGGATAACATCAGCTATAACATCTCATCAGTTTGGTGTACAAAAACAAACAAAAAGGAACTTCACAGGCATCAGCAGCTAATAAGTAACCTACATTGAATTGATAAATTGTATTTAGAGTAGAAAACTGCTTGCTAACTACTGTAGCTTTGGTTTGTTTGCTGCAAATGAAATAAGCCAGTGGCTTTACTCAACAAAGTGTACAGTTTGGCAATTTATACAAATAATAGCCCCTTTGGTGCAATGAATGACTCACTGATTATCAGACAACATAATAACTCCTTATCAGTCTAATTAGTATATCCTGAGGATATCCTGAGACTTCTGGATGTGATACAATCTAAACAGCGTAGGGCTGCTTTTTGCAAATGAAGCACCAGGAGAGATGGCTGCGAGGATCTCAGGGATTTCATTCTGTAAATATTGAACTTCTGTGTGTGGTGAAGATGTCAGACAACTAGCTTACACCAGTAAGCTCTATCAAATTGACTGAAATGTCTGCAAATGTCTCAATATGACGAGCCAGAATTAAGGATTCTGGGAAAATTATTCGAGGGGAAGGATTTTATTTTAAAGTTAGAAAACTCTCCATAAAAAGTTATGGAAGGTGCGTGGCAATCTGTATGAGCTGAATGAATTCATCTCCTCGTTAGGAAAAGGAGATTTGCTAAGAGGCATGTCTTAGTGCAGGTGGACAGGTGGAAAGAGGATGTGTGTGTGTGTGTGTGTGTGTGTGTGTGTGTGTGTGTGTGTGTGTGTGTGTGTGTGTGTGTGTGTGTGTGTGTGTGTGTGTGTGTGTGTGTGTGTGTGTGTGTGTGTGTGTGTGTGTGTGTGTGTGTGTGTGTGTGTGTGTGTGTGTGTGTGTGTGTGTGTGTGTGTGTGTGTGTGTGTGTGTGTGTGTGTGTGTGTGTGTGTGTGAATACTCCTGTTGACTTCAGAGATCTGTAGAGGGGGTTGAGAGTCTTGGCATCACGATGAGAGGCAGATCCATCATCTGGGGTTGAAAGTGCAGCAGCACTCTGTTGTCTCTGCAAAGACAGTGATGGTGCACAATCCTCTTGACCTTCACACTTCTTGTTGTGCTGTTTGGCAAGTTTACTTTGAAGCTCTCTGTCCCTTGGTGCTTTGGTGGCGAGAGGAAGGCTCTCCTCATTTAGATACACGACTTCCTCTGTGGGTTTGTTAAATGACATGGTGAAATGAAGATGTACAGCCACACTTTACATAAAAGATTAGGAGGACAAATTGTGATTCCTGTGCTTAAGATAGCTTTCACTTCCCTTATCAGAGACTGCATCTACAAATCCACTCTAGCGCTAAACGTTTTGCTGCGAGACATTTGGTTCTCCCAGGAATTGAGACATTTTAATTACATTTAGACAAAGTGAGCTGTGTGAGGCTGGATTATCAAATGTGTAAAGCAGGTAACTGCCGCAGGGACCCATGTTCACTGTGTGGCAATTACTTTGTAGTAATTTAATTAATTGCCATTTTTCTGGGAAATGTGCACGATCAAAAGACTGTATACACTCAAATATGAACCCTGACCTTCATTATATCAGTTCATATGATGCTTATATATTGTTTGCCAAAAAATACCAATAGCTCACAACAAAAAACTGCATCAGTTGTTGGTTTGTAGTGGTTAGTGCAGAATATAATGAAAGTGCCCTGTGTGGTCTGCTGTGTGCTCTGGTGGGTACTTACAGGACATGTGACCAACACAACGCACAAAGAGTGTTGGAAGCTGGGTATAGATGTATTGTGTGTCCTTGGTAGGTTCATCTGTCTTTGAGTTTGCAGCTTGTTTAGTTACTTAGTAAGTTAGCAACACTTACTAGCATTCAACAACTATTGTGGCTTTGTTACAGTATGTTCAGTCAATCTGCTGAGAGGACTTGGTTATATGTTTTGTATATTGAGAAAAAAACGATGTTCAAGGGTTCAAAAAGGCTGTCAATGTGAAGGGAGGAAAGAGACAAAGATACCTTTTAGCACCAGTTCAACAAGAAGACATCGCCTAGATTTGGCAAGAGAAGTGGAAGATATGCATCAAATGATACTTTTCTTCAGGTCATTGTAGGGTATTGGATTGAGAGTATTAGCTGGAAATGCTACGGACTAACAAATCACAGTTTAAATCTCTTCACTCTAACCAGTGAGTAAACTGCAGAGCCCACATATTCTGAGCCCAATTGCACCGTAGGGTTAACAAATTATAAATGGACATGTATGTATTTCTTTACTGGATAATAAGTCCAAAATTAGAACAAGTACCAACAGTATTCTTTCATCATTTCTGATTTAAAAACATGTATTATCTCGAAGCAGCCTTACTGATGCAATATTGCTCTGTTTCCCCTCTCTCTCGTAGGAGAACCCATATCTGTGCAGTGACGAGTGCGATGCCTCTAACCCGGACCTGGCCCACCCCCCCCAGCTGATGCAGGACAAAGAGCGCACCGGCCTGCTCACATACTGGCAGACGGTGACTTGGAGAAGCCACCCCGAGCCCCTGCTGGCCAACATCAGTATGTCCTGGAACAAGAGCCTGGAGCTCTCCGACGACATCCTGGTCACCTTCGAGTACGGCCGCCCCACCATCATGGTTCTGGATAAGTCCATGGACCACGGGCGCTCCTGGCAGCCCTACCAGTACTACGCCGACGACTGCGTGGACGCCTTCAACATGCAGCCCAAACTTGTGGCCGACCTCTCGCCCGCCAACATCACACGGGTCATCTGCACCGAGCAGTACTCGCGCTGGGTCGGCTCCAAGAACGACAAGAACGTGAAGTTCGAGGTGCGGGCGCGTTTCTCTGTGTTCGCGGGGCCGCGGCTACAGAACATGGACAGCCTGTACACCCGCATGGAAAGTATGAAGGGATTGAGGGACTTCTTCACCTTCACCAACCTGAGGATGAGGCTGCTCAGGCCCGCCCTCGGAGGCACCTACGTCCAGAGAGACAACCTGCTCAAGTACTTCTACGCCATCTCCAACATCGAGGTACCTGCCAGGTGAGGGTCAAACTGCTAAGAGACGCGTGCTGAATGTTCACTAGTTCTACCTCAGTTATCTTCACTTGGAGCACATTTGAACGCCGCAATGTAATCTAAAGTCGTTGGTTACATTTTGGAATAAGGTATACCAAGAATGTACAGAAAGAGGAAATGAGGGCTACATTATTTAGTGAGATTATAATAATGTTGTGTGAAACTCCGGTTGCAGCTTTAAAATGTTTGGCAACCAAAGTCGGTGGTCACAAAATTCAGATGCAAGAACTTCAGAAGCAAATGATCACAATGGGAATGCCAGCATAACTCAAGTCTACAAACAAATCAATCAACATACGATTTTATATGATGCAAAATACACTAGCTGGCAAATCATTATGCAGGCACCCTTTTTTAATTAAAGTCCACAAAAAGCACACAGAAAAAGTGCAACAATGGAAACTGAACAATCTGTGGGTTTATATGATGCTGCTCTAATCTCGTTTACTATTATTCCAATTCTTGTGTGTCAGTCATCCACACCAATCAGAAGTGCTGTGCTCCACATGTACCAGCCAGTGTTAACCAATCAGAAGTGCTGTGCTCCACATGTACCAGCCATTGTTAACCAATCAGAAGTGGCCCATGATAGAAGGTGATAGACAGATTGATCCAATCACCTGCCAAGTATCTTTGAAAGTGCCTGCCCTTTCCAAATGGCTTCCAATGGAGCTTTAGATGCTTTGGTGAAACGTCTGAGTCAGGTTAGCACTGCTCCATCACGTGTTTCTATCACAGGGTGAATCTTAAACTGAAGCTTGACTTTAAAGCAACGGAAGTTTCATGTAAGTTTAGTTCTTTCACTCGTAGCTCGGGCTGCGGGGTGGTAGAGAAGGGAGCACGTTGATGCGACCTTCCTAGCCGGAGTTATGGCCGCATTTTACAATAAACTTCCGTTGGGTCGCTTCAAAACAAATATCGCAATTCGAATCGCAATATTTGTCAGAAAAATCGCAATTAGATTTTTTCCCAAAATCGTGCAGCCCTACGACACACACACACGCACTCACACACACACACACACACACACACACACACACACACACACACACACACACACACACACTCACACACACACACACACACTCCCTGTCTCTGATCCCGGGCGTTAAAGCGACCCTCCTCCTCTGATGAACATGAATCCTGCCCGTCCTGTGTCTCGGCCCGTGAGGACAATGATTAATGACAGAAACGCACGGCCTCGGTGGTCTAACGTACACCGCGATGCACTCCCTGCCAGGGGGGCCGGGAACCCTTACAGGGCAACTTTGTGACAGTGAAGGATGTTCAGGGCCATCACACGCCTGCTTAGCATCAACAAGCCATCTCTCCCACCTTTCAGAATTATCATTCCAATCAATACGGGAGGCTGACATTTGAATGGTATTTAACATCCGTGTTGGGATGGCCGGGAACACGCGCGTGCGTGCGTGCGTGCGTGCGTGCGTGCGTGTGTGTGTGTGTGTGTGTGTGTGTGTGAGGTATGGTGTGTGTGAGAAGGAGGGAAAGTGAAAATGAGCGACTGTAGGTGTGTATGTGTGTGTAGAGTCGAAGTATGGGGGGTTGTTTGATGAAGACCTGAGTGGATGCTGACACAGCACACACATACACACGCACACACGCACATGCACACACACACACACATACATGCACACGCACACACACACACACACACACACACACACACACACACACACACACACACACACGCACAGCCCTCTGGCACTGTGGAAAGGGCCTGCAGGTATTGATCACAGCCACTCTTCAGGCTCAGCACAGAATCAGAGAGCAAGGCAGCGATACCCCGGGGGTGACACAGTCCATCACCACGCCAATTTAATCATCAACCAAACCGGTTTTGAAATATGTGTGCTTATTTGTATTTATGTAGCAGTCCACGAGTGCACCAGATCTAAGATTTGATCATCCGTCTCAGAGTCCCTGCTGTGCCGCTTTGCTTGAAACACTCCCAAAAAATCTCTCCTCATGTTCCTAACGTCCTCTCCTCACCCGGAGACAGGGCTGGTGGTCGGTGTCAGTGTGTGCTGATCTGGTTGCGACTTTAAAGGTTTGGCAACCGAAGTCACTGGTGGCAAAATCAGATACAAGGACTGAAAGAGCTCAATGTCACAACGGGAATGCCGTCATGACAACATCTACAAACAAAACAATCAGAATACAACATGAAATGATGCGAAGCTGGCAAATCAGTATCAAAAAACACACAAATTGAAACAATGGAGACTATTAAGTGTGGAAACTGCTTTTATTTCTATTTACATAGCACTACAATTCATCACGCATACATCAGAGCGAGGCAGCGATACCTTGGGGGTGAACCAGTCCACTGCCAGACCCTCCACCTCCACCTGCACCACTCGCAGCTCATTTCATCATCAACCAAACCGGTTTTTAAATATTTGTGCTTATTTAATTTATTTAGCAGTCCACGAGTGCACCACATCTAAGATGCTATCATCCGTCTCAGATCCCCTGCTGTGCCGCTTTGCACTCCTCACCCTCCTCACTGAGGCTGGTGGTGAGCGCGGCTGCAGATAGTGTCAGTGTGCTGGATCTGGTGACAGAGGACCCAGATTTAGCTCCTGTGGAGATGACCGGGTCCAGTCCGTCTTCCGCCCCGGCCACCCACACCTCCCGTAACATAATCACTAATCAATGAGTTATTCTGGGCGGCCGGCAGGAGTATTAGGTGATAGTGGGTGGGGGGTCTTCAACAGTACAGTACAATCAAGAGTGTCTGATGCTTACGGCTGGGAAATTGATTCTGGGGGAGCGAGACGATTAGTCAATGTTCCCTGGACAAAAGGCTAAGCTATTTCATCTCATCTCATCTGGCCTTAGTAACATATTGGGATTTCCAATGCTTAAAATTTGAATAATGAATATTCCTCTCTGCTGCTGCTGCGGCGGGGACACGGCGCTGAAATGGGTTTTATATGATCAAGACCGAATGGCAGTGTACCTAAGGTCGCGGCAGTAATGAGATACGCTGGTGTTATCGATGGAGAGAGGGCTGTAGTCACTTCCTGGCCGTATTGTGTGTCCCCGGGCCTCAGGCTGTGGATCTCTGGCTGCACCCAGACAAAGTCATTATTATTAGCTAAGTCTCCTTAACGACCCGAGTTGAGCCTGGATGCATACGCCAAAAAAAGACCCTTTTTGATCATCAGCCGGTGTAAGATGTTACTGCTATGGGACGTGTCTCTTTTATCTGCATGGTCAGAGTCTCCAAAGAGCTGCTGCAGGTAGTAATCCAGGTACTCAGGGATAAATAGTGCTGCTTTATCAATACATACGTAACCTGAGAGCCCATTAAGTGCGAACGCAGGGAGGCTGCACATTTAGATTTGTGGACACAATGAAAACACTTGTGAGAGGGCGTTTGAGGTCGAGGGCAGCCAGAGGGGCAGCACGGATGTTAAAGAGGAGAAGGTCAAACAGAGGCAAAGTAAAACTGGATTCGATGTATTCGATTATTGTATGATTCAGCATCGCTCACTGTGTCGCAAAGTTCTGCCAAGGTGAACTGTAATGAGCTACATTACTGACTACAATGCAAACTCCGAGCCAAGGTGTTCTGGGTTTTGAAAAGCCTCGGGCTCCATGCTCATTTTACCGGCTCTATTCAAACCCTTTAGATGTGGACATTTCCATATCACTGATGGGCCTTGTGAAAGCCATCTCCAGCCATCAAATATAGAGTGGCAAAGCCTCAACTCTATCATCATTTACATCAGGGAAATCATTTCACCGGGAAGCTTAACTCAGAAGCGCAGCTCTCAAATTCCCCGTCATTCATTGGACCTCCATTTCTGTCCCCTCTGTCCCATCTGTCAGCCGGACTGCGGCTGGACTGCAGGCCGGCCTGTAGTCTGCATTATGGATTAGACGCGGGGTCATGGATTGGGCCCTTTTTAATGGAATAAGCAGCAGGTCGTACGGTGGGTCCTTATAATGGAATAAAGGAAAGGCTGTAAGCCCAGGAAGAGCCAACTAAGTGGATTAGGGCGAAGACGAGAGCAGGAGACGGAGCAGCATGAGTGTTCCTCTCCGGCTGGTAATCGCTGCAGCATCAGGTCTTCTTCTCCCGACCTCTCTGTTTGATTTGATTGGCTGACGGGGGAAGAATGACATTTAAGAGAAGCCAAGTATGAGTGAGTCTTACTCCCCCGACATCAGTCTGCTGAGGGAAGAAACGCCCGGCACATGGGCAACATTACAGCACTGATTCTTTTCCAGAATGACTCATTGAAATTCACATTTGAACGTATTGTGAACAAGAAATTTGTATTTCATTTTATTAATAGTTTATTAAAAAAAAGGCGGTACATTTTTATTAGTATTCGTAATTGACTGTAAAACTACGGAGCAAACCAGCCAAGCCACAACTAGAAAAAATAAATTAGTTAAATTAATTCTGAGCAAACTGGAGTGAATGTATTTGACTACTTTAATGATTATAGTCCTATTTCTTTATAGTTTAGGAATTAACAAATGTAATTTCCACTTTTGACAACTTCTATTGTAAATTGTAACACAACGAAGTGTCTACTCTACGGTGATGGTAGCAGCTCTGAATAGGCTGTGCGCTGTTTACAGTGGGGCTTTAAGCTAAAGCTAAGCTAAAGCTAAAGCTAACATGCAAACCTGTCAAAACGATCAGTACTGGCCAGAGTACCAGAAACATGAGTAACCAAAGTTACTACAATGCATCTAATTACTTTTAGGACATACACAAACCTACGAATGTCAGCTTCATGCTTTCGCTCAGGATCACCGACGCCATTTTGATTCATCATCTGAAAAAGCATGAATGTCTGAAACTACATTGTGTGCCACTCCATCTCTAAGATATTTCAGTCTATACAAAAGTGGCAATCCTACTAACTAAAATATCAACATGTTCACCCGACAGCAGACAGCCTGGCTAACTATGAGGACATAATACAACATTAGCTTAAGAAACAATAAAGTGATTCTGTTCTGTGTGCCCTAACCCCTGACGACATTTGTCCCAGATATGGGCCAAGTCTTTTCTAAATCTTTTATCAACAACGTATTATTTTCCAGTACTGAAAATGCAGGCCGATCAGGCAGAAAACAAGCCGTATGAAGGCTAATGATATTCAGTGTGTTTTACATGGTCATGTTGTTTCATGCCTGCTTGACTCATGTATCCGTCGTGTGTCTGGTTCTCTCAGTGCCATCCTGCCCCCCCGCTGACACAGCTAATATGCTGCTGAGAGCTTTAAGCTTTCCATCTCCTCACGCGCTGAAACAGACTGGCAGCAAAACTTTACTTGCTGCTGATTAGCATGTTGCACAGAGAAAACAGTCACAGCTGTTTGTATGACTTCTATATGTCTCCTGTAGGTGGTCGTATACTGTGTGTGTCTGTGTGGTTATATCATGACAGCTACTGTAGAGCGGCAACAGTAAAACAATTGCAATGTTCACAGTAGAGACACCAAATACAAGTATGAACCTGAACATGAGCATATTACGTCTCAAGTCAAGGTCCAACTCCAATAACATAAACCTTTATTGACTGTTTGATTCTGTCATTGCCTGCTGACTCTTTGAAACAGGGCCTTTTCTATGTGGTGTCGGGCAAACTAGAAACAAACACAAACTATAATTTAAATCAGGGGTGTCAAACTCAATTTCATCACGGGCCACATCAGCATTATGGTTGCACTCAAAGGGCCGGTTGTAACTTTAAGACTATAAAAATACATATATCAATATTTTAGATTTATAAAATAATGTATTATATGACATCATTGTCTCTGCATTGGATTATTATAGGATAGGGTAATAACTTCATAATTAACTAGGTCTGAAAGCAGAAGTCTAGGGCAAATAATTGTAAGTCTCTTCATTGAGAATGTCACAAAATGATTTAAAAAGAAAAGCCAAATCCCCCAAAAAAGTGACATTTTGAAAAAAAAGTCAAATCTGAGAAAAAAGTCAAATTGGAGATGCATTGTGCTCCATGTATGGGCAACGTGTTTCTGTAAATCGCCATGTAACCGTATAAAAAACATGATATTCTTTGCAAGCTCTTGTGGGGCCACATAAAATGAAGTCGCGGGCCGGATTTGGCCCCCGGGCCTTGAGTTTGACACCCCTGATTTAAATGGTAAGGGAACATTCTCAATTAAACTTGCAAATCAGAAACCTTGAGTGACCCTGACGTGTGCTTCAGCAGCCATTGTGTTTCCTGAAGGATGGACTAATTAGACTGAATGGTGACCTGCTACAAAGGATTCTTGTTTCACTGGAAGCCTGAGTGAGGGTGAGGGCAGATCGTGAGGACGCTCTGTGGCTTCCAGGCGTGTCCATCATCTTCACAGGAGAACACATGTTTCATATCTGCTCCATTTTTGGAGCCTCCAGACTTTTCGTGTCCTAGTGACTTTGGAGACTGTCACCACTCCTTTTTGAATTACACCAAAGTTTTCTTTTGTGTCCTTCGCAGAGTGAAGGTGAGAGGATGCTAGGTGTAAGCCTGGATCAGGGGGAGAGGGAGAGAGAGAAAAGACAGAGGCAGATGATGGATTAACTCCAAGTTTCATGGGACTAGCTGGGGTTTGTGATGTTGTGATGAATGGTGCGAGGTGGGTTGCTCTGTAAATATTATTCTCCGGATCACACGGCCGCCGCAGAGCAGAGGAACAGCTCTGCCTTTCACCCCGGTCTATTCTGTTTCATGAGGAAACCGCTTTGCACTTGAATGTTGCCCCCTTTCCCCTCATGAATGAAATATACTATCCATGCTTGATGTGTGATAAAGTGTGTGTTCTCGCAGGAAAACCGTCATGCGTGCTCCCCCCCCCCCCCCCCCCACACAGTTCAGACTCCTCCTCTCCGAGCTGCTCTTCCTCGGAGGTTCGGAAACAGATCACTTTTTAAATCATTCATGAGCACTCCCCAGAAAAGAAAGGCATGCAGAAAGCTGGGGGACCGCAATGAGGACAGTGTCATTGTTCCGCTCATATGAGATGATTTATGACACAATGGTTGTAACTGATTTGATAATCAGTTTATTTCCCCTCAGAAGGGAAGAACGCTCAAGTCAGCGATTTTGCCTGTTTTCCTTTCATTCCCTGTCTTTTGTTTCACAGATGAACGTCTCTGTTTTCATCCCCTGCGTCTTCAATAGATTTCTTCCTCCACCTCCCCTCCTCTCCTCTCCTCTTACTCATCCCGTAAATATCCTTTTAAATTCACAAATACAATGATAAAATCTGCTCCGTACCTTACCCAGCATCTGGTGAGAGGGGAATCTCTTGATACCGCAAGCATGCTTTAAAGCTGAAAAGCATGCTGGGAATTGTAAGTGGGAGAACATGAGGTAGAGGGAGGGTGTCCTTGGCCACATTAATTAGTATGGCATTATTACAGGCATGGCGTGTTCAAACACACACCGAGAGACTCTCCTGCCGCTGCCATTAGACACAGATAAACAACTCATCGGTGAGACGCAGGGAAGTCAGTCCGTGTGTGAGGACAAGAAACCAACTGCGTCTGTGATCCGTCCGTCTTTGATGTCAGAGACGTTCGCTTTTACCACAGCGTCCCACTGGGCCGGGAGGAGAAAGTTGTTCGTCCAACTAAACAAGACAGCAGCTGATGTCGTGTGGGGCGTCGTAAAGTTTGGAAACACTTTGAAATAAAAACATAAAAGTGTTGTAATAATGAGTGAGGAACAAAACACGAGATATGGAGCAGATGAATGGAATCTTCAAAGCAGACGTGGCTCGTTTGGTCGAAGTCTGAAGTGCATTCTCCTTGGCAAGTTGAGTCCTTGGTTAAAGAGGACATAGTGTGCTAGTTTTCATGTTCATTTGTATTTAGTATTTAGTGCCTCTCCTGTGACATGTCTCCATGTGCTGCAGCACCTCTTTTCACCCTCCGTCTGAAACCAGAGCCCAGTCTGCTCTGATTGGTTAGCTGGCTGGCTCTGTTGTGATTGGTCAACCACTTAGAGATGTCCCGCCTCTTAGCCTATCACGTACAATGTATTGGGCTAGCAACTAGCGCTAGCCAATAGAAGCGTGAGTGATGTCACTATGTTCCAGAAGTAAACACATAGAGTGGAGCAGTGTCAGGCATGGGGGAAGTGTGCTGGAGAGAAACTCCCTCTGGAGGGCACACAGGGAGTCGAGCCCATGTACATGCGCAAACACCGATACAAACACACCACAGGAAAGCTAACATGCTATGCTAAAAACTAGCCTTACTGTTTCGGCCCTTAGCGTAGCCCTTAGCGTAGCCCTTAGCGTAGCCCTTATATCATTGCTCACTTTGGTGGATCCTAGCATATATTCTATTGAAGTATTTCTGCAGCTTCTCTGGTTCAAATTAGATCACTTTTTTCCCAGGATGTCAGTTTTTGAGCTACATCAAAAGCCGAACAGTTGAGGCTTGTTTTTAGCATGTTTCCCATGTTCCCAAGTCATCTCCAACCATTCCCACATACTGTGTGCAGCACCTCTCATCAGGGTGATACATTATCTGGGACCGGACAGGACAAGTGAGTGAGATTCAACACCTGCTGGAGATCTGCATGGACAGATTGAACTGTCCAGCTGATCATTGAATTGCTCTTGGGAGTAACTCTACTCGTGGCCCTAAATGGCACACGTCTGAAACCTGCTTCAGTACCCATCCGTTCAGTTGCTTGCCACGAAGCACATTCACACACAATCCTTCATTCGCTACAGCGTCATATTAAATCTGCACAAACCAGATGTCATTTCATTAATTACTAAACCATGTGGGGCCCTCGCCACACACGAGTATCATTATGTGGTCAGTTCATATATTAATGTAATCTCTAAACAGTTTCACCACGAGTAATTCACTTATATTGAGCAACATATGATAATGTGCGAGTTTCCTGCTGCGCTCAGGGCGTGGGTAAACACTGTCCTCTCTGGGATCTTTCACACAAAGACCCCCAAGTTTTAGTTCTTGCACTAATTGTCTTGCTAACTGCACTGGTGTGTTTCTGAAGCGCTCCTTCCCGTGCTCTAGCCGGCGGCTCGGGCAGTCCTCCCCTCTTTATGACTAATGATGTTCTTTCAGTCTCAAGGTTTTCGCAGGATAATTCTATTAACCCCTGTCCTCTGGTTGATCCCAGCTCGGCTCCTCTTCCCCGGGCATCTCCCCCTCCACTGAGTCTCGCTGGAATCAGACACTAATACACACACCATCGTGCAGGACACACACATAATGGAAGTGTGTGAGCTTGAATTTGGGGAGACTATCTACAAATTAGGTTATATTTCAATGAGAGGACGAGCAGCTCAGAGCAACAGGAACTGGAGGGATGTGAGCCTCTAGCCTTCGACATGCACACACCTATATAACACACTACCTCAACAAGCATAACAGGGCCTCTTTAAAGTGCATGAACACACCAAGACGTGGGACCTTTTGACGAGCACGTGAATGCAGCATGGTCCTTATGGAAGTAAGCGCTCTCCCAGGCACCTTTACAGTTTATAATAAGGCTTCACACTTTAAAGGTTGAGAAGTGTGTCTGAAGTCCTTGTGGCGGGCATATTGTCCCTGAATGTATTCTGCTTCCTCATTCCAAAGTTTTTCATTTTGATATAAACACACGCACACACACACACACGAAAGACAAAGATCCTACAAAGATATCCGTATCGCCCCTGGGGGTCCGAGCACTCTGTGGGGGTCTGCACAACAGGAAGAGCCTCCCAGAAACCCCCTGTTGCCGCAGAGCTTCTGTCTCTTCATCACTTTTACATTTCTCCCAAGTCTCTTTGACTTCTCCTGGTGGTCGTATCTTAAATATGGAAGGATGTATAATAATGACCCCCCTCTCCCCCTCCCCAGGTTTTACTCCTTGCAGTCGTGTTCATTAAAACGCATTGAGCCGCAGTAAGAGCTCTGCAGGGAGGGTACAGTCTAATATCCAGCTCTGTAGCACACTGATCTCAGGCCAGGTGAAGGAGGTCTCTTAAGTGCAAGAACTAAGATAAGATGACATGCTGCTTCTCGTTTATGCGTCACAATACTGCTAACACATTGCATATGTTCTGTCCATGCATACATTAAAGCAAATTGATTGATATTAAGGTTTTTGTTTTAGTTGTCCAAGCTACTTTCAAAGTTTAACATATCCATCTAATACATTTTCAATATGACAAGCAGCACCTACATCTTTCTCCAAGACTCTACAGGTGGTGTGAACAGTCTTTAATGAGGGGCCACATGCCATTACAATGTCCTATGTGGACACATGAATAAGGTTCACACACAGCAGTGGTCAGTAATGTCATGTTTCATTAAAAGTGGATTGATTTATATTTTATAACATTCATTATAGGATATCTATTGGATTTGTTAAAGGTGACATGTCATGCCTTTCTGGTTCTCACCGTCCCCTTGTTGTTATGAAGGTCTTTCTGCATGTCACGGTCTGCAGAGTCACAGCCCTCAAAGTGCACCCTGCAGCGAGTAAAGCTCTGACTCAGAGAAGACCTGTCTGCTGCCCCAGAACGCCTCGCTGGACATTTCTCTGTTTCCATGTTCTTCTTCCGGGGCCTATTGACGTCACTAAGTCCAAATGGACCGATTGGCACCCAGCTATCGAACAATAGGCACGCCCTCTGCCAGGGTGGACTCCCGAGCAGCTCACTTCATTATGCTCCGTTTTAAAACGGTTCAATGAAATAGTACGTTAATATGTTTACTTCCTGTCAGCTGAGGTCATTCACAGCAACTGGAAATACACTGGGATGTTTAACACTGTGTAATAATAAATATATTGTTTTGACGATTCATTTGAAAAGGCATATTGTGTAGATACTAGCTGTGAGCATTTGGACACGCGTCAAGCATTTAGATACTTTAACAACATTTTACAAGCACTTACTTTCAACAATATAGGACCTATAACATAAAGTGACACCCTCTGTTTCGGTGAGAGAGAAAGTCGTCTACAATTTGTTTCCGTTTCTCATGGAGAGAATCACAGAAAACAGCGAGGGTGACAATCTCCTCCGGAAGCTGCGTATTCATTTGTATTAAAGTGGGCCTAACTCTGTCTGCTGCTGCTCTTTACAAGATGCAGCCGACCAATCAGAGAGAAGCTCTCAGGACTGCACGCAACAGTCATTTACTGTATCCTGTTTAAATAATTTACTCGTACGCTTATTCACACGCAGTATCTCTCTCGATCTCCATCCACACGTTTAAACGCAGCGCAAATTGTGCTAATATAATGAATCAGCCCACATACACACTAGGGAGGTCACACATCCCCTTACTGCATAGCACACACACACACACACACACACACACACACACACACACACACACACACACACACACACACACACACACAAGAAACACACAGGGTGTAGATTGCAATGACAATCAAGGTCATTGCTAAGCTTTGAATAATTTAAGATGTATTTTTCTGGAAAATTTCATTTTTTCTACAAAAACAAAACCATCCAGTGAACTCTCAACATTGAACATGTTTAGTGAGTGCACGCACGTGTGTGTTTATTGTTCACTGTTGCCTTTACGTCTGTCTGTCAGCAGAATAACGGAAAACTACAAGCCACATGTTTGAGGAAGTTAGCATTATGGTGTAGTCGTTTAAGATTAATTCATGTTGTGTGTAAAAAAAACTGGAAAAAAAGTTTTCAGCAGGGAAAATCCACTGGAACTTCCCTTCTAGGCAGAAACAGCAACAACATGTAGTTGTAATGCTATAGTACGCAACGACAACACAGCTCTTTGTGGAGTCCACGTTGAAGATACACATCACGACACAAAGCTCACAAACAAAGTTGGGAAGCCCACTTTGCATTCAGCTACCTCTCAATATTGAGCATATATAATGAGTGAATGAATGTGTGTGTGTGTGTGTGTGTGTGTGTGTGTGTGTGTGTGTGTGTGTGTGTGTGTGTGTGTGTGTGTGTGTGTGTGTGTGTGTGTGTGTGTGTGTGTGTGTGTGTGTGTCGTGCAGACCCCCAACACACAGTCCCTTTGGGGGCCTTGGATCTCCAGTTGAAAGCATTTCTCCTCTTTCAGATGGCTTTTTTGATAAGTCCCCGAAAAATAGATAGACAATTGAAAAACTATAAAAAGATAGGAGATCTTAAAAAATGTATTTAAAATTGTATTTTTAAGTCAACAGTCAGATTTTCTGATGTTTTCATATAAATCATATAACACTGTATCTTTGGGTTCAGACTGAAAACCCTCACATGTAAATAGGCCTGTTGTGCTTTTAAGCGTGTTCCCTTTCCTGCAGTGTGTGTATTTCTGTGTGTGTACATTGTCTGCAAGGGATCCAATCCCAACGTCCCTTCTCTAACTAAACGATGATGAAAGAAGCACGGTGCAGTCCTATAGTTTCATACTCGACCGCAACTTGCAGTCAAACTTGGTGTGATGTCACAGAATCCCGCCTGTACGTCCACATCTTACATTTAGACGTAATGCGAGGACAGATACTTTCCCCTTCAGCAGATGAAAGCCTTCTGGTGTGAAACTGTGCACATACATCATCCTGCACCGTGAAGGTCACACGTCCAAGAGAAGTAAGAATAAGCAAAAGCACATTTATTAGAAGAGCGAGGATCTCAATCTTTAGATGCAAAAGTGTCACCCACAGAACTAAGTGAAAAGAAGTCCTCTGAGGAACAAGCATCACGAGATTGCCCTTCACAAAGTGTAACGCTTACTGTCAAGCTCTGCATCGTGTCCCGTTCAAGAGAAGTGCGAATAAGCACACATAAAGTAGTGTTGGAGGGAATTCAATCTTTGGATACATAATGACTCGAGAATGAAAATGGAAAACTAGTGTCAACAAGAGTCTTCAGATAATCACTTCAGATAATATCAGATAATGACATAATACGCTTGAGTGGAGGGGTAGGTTAAAGAAATGGTGATGCGTGTACAAACCTCTGAGGTCACGAGAGGAGGCGCCGTGTAATCCCTGCTCACGACATGTTTCAGGGGAGGTCAGTCATAGATGACTCCTTTAGTCTGGAGGGAGGAGAAGGGACACGCATGTGGGAGAAAGGGATGGATTGAGGGGAGGGAGGACAAACAAGGTGAGGGGAAGGGTCCAACGTTGGAAGAGACTCACGCTACAGTATACGGGAGGCTGCACTCCAGGAAAATCGATCCTCTCCCGTCAGAGAAAGAAATTTATGAAGCTGGAACATAAACGCAGTCATGTCCAATTAGCCGCTGTGAATTTACGAGGCGAGGCGAGGGAGGAAGTGGGAGGGGATGCGAGGATAAAGACTTCAGCAGAAGCCAATAAGGCGTGCTGCTGATCAATGATCCGGCTTCACGCGACACACACACACACTCCTCGCTACGTCGCTTCCCACTGCGCTTGGCACACACACTCTTGCAGGCCGCCCTCCGCCAATCAGATTAGAATGAATGGACGTAGTTAAATATCACCTCCAGACATGTTTTATGACTGATATGGTTCTCTCACAAAAAATGAAACAGGCGTGTTAAAATGACATCTACTCCTACTCCCTTTGAGGAGTCCAGAACAAATCAAATGTCCTTTCTGTTTTAATACTGGGCACAAGATGTCTCGTCTATTCCCTTTATATCCAGTTCTCAGTGTTTGGTAATCGTTTAAAGTTTCCTCGTCATATGTGTGGGCTGCAGCTGCAATGAAAAGTGGACCAATCAATCAACAGATCAATATGTTGATGCAAAGGTTGCGGTAAATGCCGTTTTCAACCTCTTACAGTAAATATGCATTTTTCCGGCCTTCTCTGTTTTATTTTATATTCAAATTAGTATATTGAGGTTTTGGACTGACATCAAGAGATATTTTAAGACATTTACTCCACTGTAATGTCCATTTCTAGTGTGTCCACTGATGGTTCCAACTTTTCACGTCACATTTGTGTTAATTGCTGCATTAATGTGTGGACTCATTGACCAACAATAAACTATTTCCCAACTATTTTGATAACTTATCAATCATTTAAGTCATTCTTCATGGAAGTCAAAGCTGTTTCAGCCTCTCAAATATGGAGATGTCCTACTTTTCTCTGTTTTATATCACATTAAACTGAATTGCCTCGGGGTTAGGACTGAGAAAACAAGACATTTAGGGTCAGCATATGTTTCACTACTTTCTGACATTTTATAAATAAAATGATTCATCTAGCTGCAATATAAGTCAACTAAGGCATAAAAAGATAAATATAAAAAAAAAAAATCATTCAATTGATTTTCACCTTCTAAAATATAAAGCTTTTCTGTACCAGCACTTTCTGTTTTTATATCATATTAAAGGTCCCACGTCATGGCCATTTCTACTGATCATAATTCCATTGTTGAAGTCTACTAGAATAGATTTATACTGTGCAATGTTCCAAACTCACATTGGTGTCTCATACAGCATCTCTGTAAAGTCTGTGTATTCACTCTCTGTCCTAAATGGCTTGTTGGAGCTTAAATACTCTAGGGCTTGAGCTTGGGCTCTGAGATGGCCAAAACTATTTGTTTTACATTTTACCGATCAAATACTCGACCACAACTTGCTGTCAAACTAGGTGTGATGTCACAAAATCCCGCTTGTACGTCGACTCCACATCTTAAATTCAGATTCAAGGCAAAGACAGACATCCCCCCTTCAGCAGATGAATGTGTAAAAAGCCTTCTGGTGTGAAACTGTGCACATACATCATCCTGCACCGTGAAGGTCAAACATCCAAGAGAAGTAAGAATAAGCAAAAACGCATTCATTAGAAGCGGGAGGATCTCAATCTTTAGATACAAAAGTGTCACCCACAGAAGTAAGTGAAATGAAGTCCTCTGAGGAACAAGCATCACGAGATTGCCCTTCACAAAGTGTAACGCTTACTGTAAAGCTCTGCATCGTTTCTGTTCACTTAATTCTTCCTGCATGTGGCTCCCAGTCGTCAGCCCTGGTCAGGTGTTAAGTCTCTCCCTGACAAAAGCACTGACACCCATTGCCCATAAGGCTCTCACTCCACTATTACTCCATCAGGTTGTGTGTGTGTGTGTGTGTGTGTGTGTGTGTGTGTGTGTGTGTGTGTGTGTGTGTGTGTGTGTGTGTGTGTGTGTGTGTGTGTGTGTGTGTGTGTGTGTGTGTGTGTGTGTGTGTGTGTGTGGTGTGTGTGTGTGTGTGTGTGTGTGTGTGTGGTGTGTGTGTGTGTGGGTGTGTGTGTGTGTGTGTGTGTGTGTGTGTGTGTGTGTGTGTGTGTGTGTGTGTCGCTGCCGGTTGTGTATTTTGTAGCGTCAGGGGATGGGGACAGTGGCGTAACTATCGACGGTGCAGCCAGTGCAACGCACCGGGGCCCATGCAAACAAAATTGATATATATGTTTTTTAAATATTTTTTAAATATTCTTTTTAAATATTTTTTTTTTGGGGCCCCAATGGCATTGACCGGTTCACGCAGTCTTCAAAGTAACCAAGCAACCTAAATGAATTTGTAATTTGTCTGTCCAATGACCTTGTTCCCTTTCATGTCATGTGATACCTTGCGTGACGAGCGAACCGTTTAATCAACCTGTACTGTAGCTAGCAGCAGCAAGTTCGGTAGCATTATAAAAAATGTAATAGCTTGCATTTATAATGTACAGCAAACCAAAGCACAAGAGCAGCGCTCAAAAGAGAAAGGACAAATGTGTCATACATTATCCTCGAAATTGAGCGCTAACGTTAGCAATGTTGACGTGCAGCGGCAGCCGGAGGCTAACGATAGCTCACCTGCCTCACCACCATCATTGCCATCTAGCTCCACAAGTGAAGCTGTATCCGTGGCCGTGGCTGTGCGACCTTCCAGCCAGCCAGGAGGAGAGGCTGGATGTGGCCGTGCCCGGCGGTGGTCCAACACTTCCCCCAAGGGCCCCAACCAATAGGGGACTCTATGGCGCTATTGAGACCCCCGACGCCAAGATCAAAAGCTATATTATAGCAACCAGTCTATGTAGGCCTCCCGGCCCATCCCCAGAGACACACATCAAGATAACAGGTGTAATCCTCTTCTTAGTTGGCTGTGCCGTGGTCAGGCTGTGGTGGTCTGAGGCTAGGCAGGCTGTTGTTGATAGCCTACATGTGGCGCTTCTGAGTGGTTGTGTATGTCCGTGCGTGTGTGAGCGCATCACCGTGCGCTTATGTCTGTGACGATAGGGGGGCCAATCACAACCTTGTTACGCCACTGGATGGGGAGCTGTTACGAATAGAGAGTGGGCCTTCTCAGTGACGGCTGATAGAAGAAGAAGAAGAAGAAGAAGAAGAAGAAGAAGAAGAAGAAGAAGAAGAAGAAGAAGAAGAAGAAGAAGAAGAAGAAAGAAGAAGAAGAAGAAGATCTCCTGCTGGGTCAGAGCTGCATCGATGCGGTCTGTCATCGCAGGTCAGAGCACGTCAATGCGGACCTTCCTCCTCCTCCTCCTCCTCTTCGTCCTCTGAGTTTCACAGCTGTACCACGTGGTCAGGCAGACTGTCAGCTTTGACACAGCTGCCCTGCTCCCGGCTGAACCCACTGCTCCCCCCCTGCACCGCCTGTACACCCAGTGTTAGGGGGAAATGCATGACAGTAATCAGATTACATGTGTCTGTAACGCAGTAATGGAACACTTACATGCAACAGCAGTAATACACTTAATAAGCGTGTTACTCGTGTTACTTTAAGGTCTTCAACTTTCTGCATAACGGGAGGACAGAACATAAATCAAACGTCCCTTTTTGTTTGCGCTGCACTTGCGAGTTCACGGTTGAGACGACGGAGCAAAAAGTTTAATAAACACAGTTAAGCTCACACACACTGTTTCATGAACATACAGGTTCACCTGCTGAATTAAAAACAGAACAAAAGAACAAAAGACAGTGAACACCATAAAGCAGATTCAGGCAGCAGGCGTGTAGACTCACACTTGAAGTTTTAGCCGACAGAACAGGACAGCTGACAGAGAAGAGACAACATCTGATCCTTTACAACAATTAAAGCTGCGGCCACACGAGGACGAAAACGGTCGTTTGCGTTACTGTTTAGTGTCATATAGACCGTTCGGCCACACGAGGTGGACGACAGAATACGGCACTAAACGACTGAGGAAACGATAACGGGTCCCAAGGTGGATAGAACGGCATACGCAACGCTCTGGGGGGTCAAACGGCTCCGTGTGTACGCCCTATACGATCATTTTCTGATAATGTTGAGGCAATAGCCCCGCCTCTCCCCACCTCTGCTGCTCACCCCCGCGTCAAAGTAAACTGCACCCTGAATTCAGATTATTTATCTTTCTCTCGATATGGACCTACACGCGAGTGAAGTCTAATCTGACAGGACGGAGACACGCAGCTCTGCTCACCTGCAGCTCCTCCCGCTGCAGCAAAACACACACTTCAAGTCAGATCATCACCCTTAGCTATTTTAATTACCTCTCAAACTCCCTACACTAGTTATACATATGTTTATTTTTACTGTCGGCCGGGTCACTGATTACTGGATGAGCTGCTGCATGAGACAGACACTGGCGCTGTCCGAAGAGAGGGAGGAAAAAGAGAGGCTCCGTGTATTTTATTATTATATTATATAGAGTCGTTATTCATTTGTTTTAAAGCTCAATAAATAACAAAGAAGACCTTTGACCGGCACTTTTATCATTTTGTCCGGAAGATTTCAACTTTAATACACGTTGACTGGCGAAAAACTCTGCCCGGTTCCCTCGGCCCCCACCGCGGAGAATAAACAGAAGGGCAACCATGACAACCATGCTTCTTCGCTGCTTTTGTGGAGGACGTTACAGCGCCACGTACAGGCTCGGCTTATGTACTGCAGCTTCTCCAGCGGTTGGAGCTAAACGGAGCGGTCTCGTGTGGACAGACACTATCCGGTGTCTATTGCGTGTGGACGGAAGCTTTTTTGCGATTGCGTTAATCCTATGCGTTTAGTCGTTTTCGTCCTCGTGTGGCCGCAGCCTAAAATAATCCTGCTATTCTCTGTTTTATATCATTTCACTTTGTGTTTGGGAGGACTGACAAAACAAGACATTAAAGACATAACTGAACTTTAAGAAACTGGGATGTAGTGACAGTTTTCTCTTTCTGAGAGTGATAGGTCGACTTATCGATAGAGATCAATATTTTGTTAACCAATTTATCATTCCAGTGATTTTTGACACTGTTTCAGCTTCTGAATTATAGAGATGTCCTGAATCAATTAGAGTTCTGGACTGACAACATAAGCCTCTGTTCTCTCCACACAACACAAGCCTCCTCAGTGAGCTCTGGTGCAATGGGCAGGAACAAAAGGGCGAAAGGGGTAAACATCGAAAAGAGATGGAGGGTCAGATGTGAGATCAAAAGAGAACGACTGGAACGAGTGGTCGCAGCAGAATAAAGTGGAAAAATACAGCAGATACAACAATAGGTTGACTAGAGTAAAGAGAGAGATCAATATATTCACCATTCACGTCATTATTTATGCTACATTTTTAGTTTTTAACATCTAGAATATGTACATTTCCGGCCTTCTCGGTTTTATTTCATATTAAAGTGACAATCGATAGGTTTCATGCTCGCTGTAATGTCCTGTCTAAGTGTGACACTGATGGCTTCACATCACATGTATGTGAGTCGCACGGTGCAACGCGCAGAAGCAAGAGAGCTAAAAGACGGAGAGCTGGAGGATCAAATGTGAGATCAGAAAACAAAGAGCAAAAGGAAAAGACGGGAACGAGCGGTCACAGCGAATTGAATTAGGGAGCGAAAGTTGAAAAATCCAGTAGGAGTAGAAAGGAAAGGAGGGAGTGGGAGTGATAGCTGCGTCCCGGAGAGGAATAGATAGTAAAGAGACAGATAAAGCCCCATTAACGGCTGCTTCCAGCTGCGTTCTCCGGCTCCGCCACCACATGACTCCCCCTTGATGTTTGTTTATCTTTCTTATTATTTATTCCCCTAATTGCTGCGTCTCTGCCGTCTAAAACAGGAAGCCCTCACATCATTAAATACACAGGCCGGCATGACTTCACAGAGACGGACTGAGAGGAGAGCGGACAGAGAAACACGCACAGGCACTGATGTGTACATGGCTATTAGATCAGTAATACTGATCATTGAGTTCATGCAGATATGCAGAAATACATATATCGTAATCATTACTACAAAGATGTGTGTTTTCATCCTACGAAAGGGTTTTACAGTATGTTTTGGAGGATACATAATTGCCGGACGGATAATGTTCATATGCAATATTTGTTCAACAAAGTGTGATTTCTTGTATCGTCACAGGGACGTGGTCGGGACACAAACCTACTCTTTGACCCCACAGAGGCCGTCCCGTCCTGCACGCGTGGGTTTAGGTTACAACAACACTTGATCATGGTAAATCATCGTCGGGTCAGATATTTGGAAAGTACGTCATATCCTGTCTTAAGTTGCCATTGATTTTTTTTACCACCGTTTCTGTGACGATTACTTTAAAGTGCTTTGTGTTGCTTTAACACAACCGTTAAAATGTTAACTATATACCACAAATGAATATTGTTTTGCAAGAGCAAAAGAACAACTGAGATAGGAAGTAAGATGAAGTTCTGCAGTGACATTAAGGGTGCATTCACACCTAATAGTCCGCTCTCTGGTGCGCACCAGACGACAGTTTGTTACATTGTTTCATTTTTCAGAAGGTTCGGTTTGCGTTCACACGGGCAAAACTCAAACGGACTATAAACTTTAAACACAAGTTATGTGCTCGGAAATGCTGTTCAACCATTGGTCAGACATTAAGGGGGTACAAACGCAAATCCCGGCAATTTCTAGCGGAGCCTACGCCATGGAGCATCGGCACTTTCGGCAGGTTATTCTCATGCTGCTGTTAGTCTGTAGATCAACAGACATATGATTATATAATCAGACAACGTCCGTTAAAAAACATTATTACATGGCTTTGTTGAATACTCGATTCTGATTGGTCAATTCAAAACACGTGCCACGTTTTTAATCCAGAACAGACAGACCGCTGTCAAGGATTTATTGACCGTTGTTAAGGACGCTCACATCTGCACAAAGAAGTCCGTTCGATTTAACTGAATACAGTTTGGCTGAAACTAACTGACAAGACAAGAGCGACAAGAAAACAGCGGAGAAGTAACGGGCAGAAACCCTCCTTTTTACGCAGCGGTCCAGACATAGGTCAGACGGCGACACATATGCAGTTGCCAGTTACTTTGGCATTAGGGCAGGGATATCTAGATACTTCGCAAGGTTTGACATCATGAATTGGGCTACTTTTAAAGCAAGCAACGATTTTTTCAAATCTGTAATCAAAAAGCTCCTCAAAAACGCTATCGAAGCAGTTCCTGCCGTTGCCACGTTAGTTCAAACAGTAACAACGGACTATTTTCTTAGCGGATGCATGTAAATGTAAATCAATAAAATAATTTTCTAAATCCACAAAAGCATTTCAATTAATATTGGGAGTCATGTTGTTACTTTGTTGAGAATATGGCCATGTAATAAGCGGCATAATGTGCAGCAGCGCGGTCATTATGGGGAAAAGAACACCGACAGGCTGATCAGGAGCCCGACGCGAAGCGGAGGGATCTAGATCGGCTGCTTATCCATGAGAGACGTCCTGCAGAGGAGGTGCGTTTCACCGACGACAGGTGTTCTTACTTTTATGTAGCTGACGGAGAATTTTTACTTTACACGACACTGTTCAACACTTAATTCTGCTTTACTCTTTAACTAAACAACCGCGGATGTCTTGAAAGACTCTTTCTCTAAAGATTTTTTAAGATATCCGCGTTCTTGTGACACGTAAATACTACGCTTCCTATGTTTTGGTGCGGACTGCGTTCACACCAGCAATGAACCGCTCCAGAGTTCGCAAGCAAGCGCTCCGAGAGCACCTATTTTAGCGGACCAGAGTCCGGTTGTTTGGTTCACTTAAGAGGTCTCGGACTGCGTTCACACCGACCCAAATGAACCGCACCAAGCGGCTAAACGCACCAGGGTTCGATTCAACCGGACTATACAAGGCAGGTGTGAACGCACCCTAAGTCTTAACATTTTAGAAACTTGAGAGATATATGCTGAATAAAACTTTTACTAAAATCCAGTATCATATTTCCTAAAGAACACACATATTGGTGCAAATTGGCGATATATGATTGTATTCTATATGGATGCAAAACTGAAGCAAAAGTTGAGAAATACTATCCCCTGTAGGTTGGAGGACGGTAACCTGAAGGGACACACAAATAGTAACTTAAAATCATACAGAAAAACGACAAGATGCCATTTAGCAGCTGACATTATTCATCAAGGACTTGGTAAGCACAACATATCGTTGCTTATTTGTATTAAGGAGTCTATCTTGGATTTATTTCAGTATTCACATTTTGTGTAAATGCCTTTTTTTTGGTGGCACTTAAAAAGGTCCTATCACGTTATGTGTGGTGGTCCTGCTGGTCGACACACGGGGCATTTCACCAGCAAGGCAAGTTATTTATATACAGTAATACAAGCTGTAACCCAACAACCAGGTTTACCTCCTCACGTTTTAACTTCAAGCTAACCAGTCCTTTCAATCACAAAGTATTAGAAATGCATGTTTATTTGCACAACCTAAAACTAGTATTCCCACACACAAGACAATGCAGGGATATAATCCCCAAGGTCACTTCAATGTATAGTAAAGGTGACAAGGAACCAAAGTTCTGATTACTGATGAATATTCCTGAACAACAGGACAACATTCCTTACAGCGGAATACAGAAGCGTATTGGTGCCGTGGTGGGATCCGTTATATGGTGTGATAGTGCTTGATAGGAAACTGGACACATCAGCAGTATTAAAGTGTGTGTTGACCCACCCATCCTTCTTCCCTGCACTTTGTGTCTCTATAATAGCGTTCATGACTTCCTGCTTTGTTCCCAACAAACAAGAGTCATAGTTCTGACGAATGCAGAGAGCTTTTGTCGCTTTAGCGTAAATACAAGTGCTTTTTGCCCGTTTGCTGAGAAGAACGATGCTCTTATTTGTCCTGGGTCCCCAGCAGACGCATAAACAGAAGTATCGACCCATCATTACACCACCTAATTAAAACACCGCCTTGTGTGTGTGGTTTCCAATGTAGACTGAAATACATTTGAATCACTTACTCCCCTCTCTTCTTAGACTCTCTCTCTCCCCCAGCTCGTGCCCTTCTTTGTCTTTTCCTCCCTCACCTTCTCTCATTTCCTCCCTCTTGCTCTCTCAGTAAATAGACAGGGTTATGATGGATCCATCTGTCCCGTCTTAACTTCCTTCAGCTCAGAGCTGCTACTCCCCACTTTGAAGACTTTGCAGTGAAGGCAGACATCTTGCACATTAACATATGATTGTGCCCATGTATTATTTGTGCGTGGAGGGACCGAAGAAGGGGGATCGGGAGAAATCCCAGTGCAAGCTGTCATCCGAAAGAGAGGGAGCTTAAGAGACATGGCACTTGAAAAGTCGGAGTGTCACATCATTCATGCGGAAGGAGTGCAAGGCAAGAAGTACTTTAGGTCTTCCTGGTGCTGTACTGTGTGGCAGGAGTCAGAGAGACACGTCAAGGGGACGGATCGTCCTCCAAGTTCCAACCTGAGAGCGTCTCCTTGCTTTAAAGGGAACCTATTCTGCTCGTTGTCAGCATGTTCAGCTTCATATCAGTATTAAGTGCCTCTACTAATGTCTCCACGCTTTCATGTTCAAAAAGCTCTTTATTGTTCTCATACTGTCTGTGCTGCAGCACCTCTTTTCACCCTCTGTCTGAAACCAGAGCCCAGTCTGCTCTGATTGGTTAGCTGGCTAGCTCTGTTGTGATTGGCCAACCGCTTAGAGATGTCCCGCCCCTTAGCCTATCAATGTGTTGGATTCCATAGTGATGTCACTATGTTCCTGAAGTAAACAAAGGAGTCCAATTGAGGCGTTTCAAGTAGGGTTGGGAGGGGCAGAGGGGTGGGTGGGGGCAAGTCAGCGTGTAGGAGAGAACAAAAGGATGTTAGCCTTTGCAGACCATTTAAATTCACAAAAGCCTACGACATGAAACAGAATCGGGCCTTTTATAACCATCTAATGACGGTATATTCATGGGTACAAATGAATGTCGTGAGCTGCTGATGGAGGCTTCATTGTAACAGTCATTCAGAGGCTATTAGCCCATGAAAGGCCTCGAACTGGAAGCACGGTCTGGGCCATGGGTAGGTCGATCTCGCCTCTCACCTAGGCCGAGGTCGGGGATCTTGGGCTTAAAAAGGTTGGAGACCATTGTTCTAGATCCCGCACTCAGGTGTGCTTCCACTCTTCAGAGGAGACGGGTGAGATGTATCAGCGCAGACGCAGGAGATGAGAAGCAGTGATATGTTCCGGCGCTGTCAATCACTCAATCCAGGCCTCTGCTTCTCTGATCTGTTGTCTGGCTTCGTCGCTCTCAGATAAATGCATCACACACACACACACACACACACACACACACACACACACACACACACACACACACCTGTCTCATTTCACACACATTCGCTTCAGTCTCTATTCTCTCTATGAAAAAGAGATGTTCAATTCCCCTCCCCGCTAAGTGGACAGCTCGTGTCCTTCAGAAAGCATGCAGGAAACAAGGCCTTGTCGGAGGATGGATTCTCCCTGGCGCATTCTGTCAGCTTGTCCGGGTGATCAGAGGGAAACGTGGGTAATGTGTAGGATGGCCCCTTGATGTGAGACACAACTCCCCGATCGACTGTCTCCATTGGTTCCCCGGTGAGGCCGACTGTGTGTTTCTAACTTTAAGTCATGCTGTATGGAAAGTAATGTTGGGTTGAGGTTGCTTGCTAGCATAAGCCACCAAAGAAAAAGTGATGAGAAAAAGCTGATGAGTTGTGAGGAAGGGAGATTGAAGTAGTCATCTCGCCAGAATACAGCGGCCATTCTTTGAATATTTGATGCAGACGGATAGCTGTTCACTCCAGTGGAACAAACTGGATTGGAGTCCAGTCGCTCATCTGGAAAAGGCTGTAATTTAAAGTCGTAGCCGCCGAATGTCCTTAAGATCCTCATTTCCTTCCCAGAAGAACTTCAACCTTCAGCCAGCTGGGCCCTGCCCTCCGCGGTCGCACCGTGCACACACACACACAATATGTTTATGCACTTACACACACTTGAGCACACACACTCAAGATACTTGAATTTCCGAGCAGTAATTGAAAACAACAATCTGCTCCAAAAGGGCGGTGTGGGAGAGAGAGTGGGTCGGGCCAACAATCTTGGACCTACAGTACTTTGCATTCACTTAGGGAACATAATATATACTATTTCATGAAGCAATTAAAGGTTTCAAATCTATGTCCAGTGAATCAGGACCATTGACTTTTGGTATTGATCCATACTTTGTGGAAGAGTTTGATTCCTTGTTAGCGCTTTATTCAGGGTGTTAATGAAGCAGCTCAGACTGTCTGTACAAACAACACACAGCAGTGGGGTCTGTGCCAGTGTGTTGTGGTACAATACTGACATGAGATCAACATAACAACATTCCAACAGAGTAGCCTTTCTTTAATACAAAAGTACACCTTTTTGCAATACTCTGGGTTACATGTTATAATGCATGCACAGGGACACACACCTTTAACACATACACACATACAAAACCAAAGATGTTCTCTTCATGTTAAAGGTCCCATGTCATGCCTTTCTGGTTCTCACCCGTCCCCTTGTGTGATGTAGCTTTTTCTGCATGTGAACGGTCTGCAGAGTCTCACACCCTCAAAGTGCACCCTGCAGCGAGTAAGACTCTAACAATCAATGTTTATTTATAGCCCAATATCACAAATGTTACATTTGTCTCAGTGGACTTCACAGTTTGTACAGAATATCAGTATGACAATACGACACCCTCTGTCCTCAGACCCTCTGTCCTTAGACCCTCTGTCCTCAGACCCTCTGTCCTCAGACCCTCTGTCCTTAGACCCTCTGTCCTTAGACCCTCTGTCCTCAGACCCTCTGTCCTTAGACCCTCTGTCCTTAGACCCTCTGTCCTCAGACCCTCTGTCCTTAGACCCTCTGTCCTTAGACCCTCTGTCCTCAGACCCTCTGTCCTTAGACCCTCTGTCCTCAGACCCTCTGTCCTCAGACCCTCTGTCCTTAGACCCTCTGTCCTTAGACCCTCTGTCCTCAGACCCTCTGTCCTTAGACCCTCTGTCCTTAGACCCTCTGTCCTCAGACCCTCTGTCCTTAGACCCTCTGTCCTCAGACCCTCTGTCCTCAGACCCTCTGTCCTCAGACCCTCTGTCCTTAGACCCTCTGTCCTTAGACCCTCTGTCCTCAGACCCTCTGTCCTTAGACCCTCTGTCCTTAGGCCCTCTGTCCTTAGACCCTCTGTCCTTAGACCCTCAGACCCTCTGTCCTTAGACCCTCTGTCCTCAGACCCTCTGTCCTTAGACCCTCACATCGTACAAGGAAAAACTTCCAGAGAAAAAAAAAGAACAGAAAAGACCCGTCTATGCTGCCCCAGAACGCCTCGTTGGAGAGTTCTCATGTTGCATTGTTTTCTTCCTGGTCATGGTGACACACACACACACACACTCAGCCTTGTGTTTTCTCAGCCGCGGCTCCGCGGATCCACGCACACACCTGAGTGTGTGCTCAGGCTGAGTTCCGCGGAGTCTCGGTGTCTCGCAGACCCCACGCAGCAACCGGGAAACGACCCCAGTAACCCAGCTCACACGGTCCGCTCCTCACAGCACCGTCCCCCCAACACGGCCCCCCAGACCCCACGCAGCATTCTCATCTGTTTGTCATCACTGGTCTCACTTCCTGGTTGCTAACAAACGCCATGGTAACACATGATCACTGATGTTCCGCTGTAACGGTGGTGGACTCATCAGAACAGAGTGGGCGAGCTGACCAATCAGAGCACAGTGGGCTCACAGGGGAGGGGGGGGGGGGCAGGAGCTCCAACAGGCCGTGCAGGACAGAGAGTGAAGACACAGACTACAGAGATGCTGAGAAACCAATGTGAGTTTGGAACATCGAACGATGTGAATGTATTCTAGTCGACCTCAACCATGGAACTATGATCAGTAGAAATGGCCGTGTCATCGCTTCACATGGTGATTGACAGCTTGGTAAACAACACATTTCGAGCAACCGTGTTTACTTTAATCCAACGCTCCTAATCTTGTTTTACAATAATGACCATAATGCAATTCACCCACAATAGATCTGCTGTGCGTCTCTGCTCAGAGCTTCAACACGCAGCACTTTGTTCTCCTCTTCTTGTGAACACCCCGTAATACCTAGCATCCTTAACACGTATCAGTGTGTGAGTGCAGGTCCACTCTCTGCCTTGTGTCCTCACGTCTCACCTTGCCACCTGTGTGTTCTCCTCTCTTCTGAAAGGTGTAAGTGTAACCTCCACTCCTCCCAGTGCCTGCTGCTGGACGGGAACCTCCAGTGCCAGTGTGAACACAACACCACGGGCCAGGACTGCCAGCGCTGCAAGAAGGGCTTCAAAGCCAAGTCCTGGAAGGCAGGGTCCTACCTGCCGACCCCCAACGGGACCCCCAACTCCTGTACGTACCTCAAACAGCTTCATCCGTCCATTCTGTGGCGATCCAACTCATCACTCTGACTGTTACATAGTGCTGACTAGCTGAATGTCTGTCAGCTCGCTTTACCGCTTTACCGGAAATGACTATTGATTGATCTAAATTGCACTACTTAAATATGTTGCAATACTATACTGCAGACAGGGAAGGTTTCCTCTGAAGGCCTGGACACTGCTGCATTTAGGATGGTTTGTTCTGCGTGTAAAGGAATGAAAGGCTTACAGAAAGGACAGCTACATGTGAAGCTAGCAGCTGATTAGCTTAGTTAACACAAACAGCTAGCCTGGTGCTTTGAAGACAATAAGGTCCTTGCTAAATAATTAAGATATTATATTTAATATATCCCGGAAGAAGTCCAGCACATCACCCCTTATAAAAAGGCTAATTGTCACCTTTACACTTTTTTTTGTATCGGTGAAATAAATCAGATAAACGTATTGTAGTCATTTGTTTCCTCAAAATGTGTCAGTAGGAAGATGTTGTCACTTGCTTGATGGGAGTATAGGTTTATAATCACTGTGAGATCCTGAATGAGACGCAGAATGAAAGGAACGAGTTGAGAGAAGACGACGGAGGGACTGAGCTGGGCGAGTTGTCGTCACCTCGCTGCAGAGAGCAGATCAGAGCGCTGTATCGGCGCAGAGTGCGTGGGGGGAATCCTCTCTGAGAGTGGAGCCGGTAGAAAGATGATAAAATAATAATCTAGGGCAGCCCCTCCCTAGTTCTCCCTTCAAACCAACATAGACACTCACATGGCAGAAAGACACCCAGTCAGACACACCTGTACCTGCTCGCACACTGCAGAGGATGTCAGCATATTTTAATTATGTTTTAAATCATGCTGTTATTCCTAACCCAGTTCTATACCGACACGCCTTCAGAGCTTCATCCCCGCGCTTTCACACCGCTGAATTCCATTAGCACAATTAAACAATTCAAATGTTTGCAGCTTGCTCTGTTGAAATGCTACAAAGAATCCTTACGAAGCCGTTTGGTCTCTGCAGAGTGCATTATGCGTGCTAAGCCAGGCTGACTATAAATACTTGGAAAAACATGCAAAAAAGGCCCAAAGTGTGGACTCAAACATACACATATGATGAGGGGCTCTGATTTCCAGCAGAATAAAAGGTGAAGCCGGGGACTAAGGAGCAGGCGGTAGACACCCAGTAATTACTTGAAGACAGCAAGAGGTCGACTACAACAAACCTTATTTAGCAGAACGCTCTGAAGCACTCTCCGCCTCCTGAGTCTGAAGAAGGAGGCGGAGTCTTTAGGCAAATTGAATGCATAAATAAACAAGTTCTCATCTCCTCTCCCTTGTTCTTATTCTCTTTCAGGCACACTTGCTGGTTCCCCCTCCGGTTCTAGTAAGTAATAATGCAAAGCGAAACAAGAGGGGGTGGTCTTCCACTCTCCCTTGCTTCCTGTATTGTCTCTCCCCCTTTCTGTTGCATTGAAATGTCCTTTTTAACCCCGCTCTGTACGTCTGCTAAACCCTCGCTCCCCCTGTGATGCTCAGCTGGCTCTCGTCAGTCCCCTCTCCCTCCCTGCGTCTCCTCTCTGCTTCATTATTAATAGGCCTCTCTGTCGCCATGTCCTTTCATCACGGCACATCACACCGACCTGCAGCAGGAACTCTTCCACAGCTCGGCTCTTTCTTATTCAGACTAAAGGACAGTGCTGCTGAGGGATTGAAGGAAGCGAGACGGGGAGAGAAATGGTGGAGAAGGAGGATGTGGGCATATGTTAGTGAGTTGTAATGCAGTGTGATTCCGGGTGAGGGGCTCGGGGAGGCAGGAATGAAGGGATTTGATTAGGGATTCTCTGAGGAGAGGCTCAGCCTCCGAGCTGTTGGACAGAGCGATGGCAAAGTGGCAGCATCAGCCCTGACACGCGGGCTGTTCTCCACATGGCCGGACAGTAGCAGGCTGATGCATGGATAGACTCAGCAATTGGACTACACTGCAGAAGTTTTGAAAAGGTCTCCTCTCTGAGTTAGATACAAAATAATGGGGATGTTATTAAAGAGAAGAAAGATGCTTGGTAGAGGGCTTAAAGTATGTTGAGTGGTTCAGGTTCGGTCTGTTGAATAGGCCTTATTATGTTTTTGGAGGTTTTTCCTTTCCTGTATAGAGGCTTTCGTGATCTCCCACACACCCCCCCCCCCCTGACTGAAACGCCTCCATTGGGCTCCTTTGTTTACTAAAGTAACAGAGTGACATCACTATGGAACACTCGCTCTTCTATTGGCTAGCGCTCCAACACATTGTACTTGCCAGCTACAATAAAGAGCTTTTTGAACATGACAGCATGGAGACATGTCGCAGTAGAGACACTACCTACTGATAAGGACGTGAGCATGTCAGGGCCCCTTTATTCATCCTTTTTACCACGTTCAACTTCATACAAGACATTGCTGCTCCTGAACACGAGACAGAGGGTGAATCTGAAGGTGGTGTTGAAGGTGAAATGCAGTGAACACGACTGTGAGGGTGGTCCCAAGGGTGAAGCAGAGAGCACCACACTCATCCTAGAAGCTGAACTATATCCCCGGCTTTTACCCATGAGCACTTGGAGCCCCTTGGGAAGCGGCAAGAGAGTACATTAGCCAGCGAGAGGTACTTGACAGCTGAAGTTAACCTTATATAAACAACATGCTGTTGACGTGACGGTCTTCACTGCGACTATTCTCAAGAAAAGCCAATAAGCAAAAAGTGTATTTCTATTGTAAGCAAGTTAAAATGATCTACAGAGACTTGCACTTACAGTATCTTCCACTTTGTAAAAAAACACTCAATAACTTTCTTTCAATTTATTTGGAAGATTTTCTTTTGAATAGCAAAAGATAATATGATTATAAAGTGGTTTAGAAACTCCTCTGTGACTAATAAAAAGGCTGCTTATTGGTGAATACATGTAAGGGGAATCGGAGAGCTCAATGCTGTTTCTATAAATGAAAACAAAAAGTAGAATTCTGCCTTTCTAAATCAATCCACTCCTAATATTAAAACAGTGTCCTTGGCCAATGGTTCTCCATTGCAGGAACTTTAATGAAAACTGTCATTCGATGTTGGTAATCATGCTAACCATGATTGCTGATGATGCTAACCATGAACCATGCTAATCTCATGCTAATCATGTTAGTCAGCTAACAAACATAACACCCAAGGTTCAAGGTTCTTTATTTGTCATCCGAACGTAGCTACAGAGTAGTTATGTCTTAGGTCACAGGCTTCTCCAACAGAGCAACACAATAACACAGAAAAACAGACACATATAGTGCAAGTCTACCCAAACTGAAACCAACTTCCTTGGCAGAGGTATTAATAATAATCTCATTTTAAGTTATTTTAAAACACAATGAAAGGGGCCATGTTGGTTACAATACCCGCTAACTGTTACTGAAGTTTGGAGTATTTGTACAGCGCAGCATTTAACTGTATCACTCACAGGGTTAAGCATCTAAACAGCTGGTCAAATGAGGCAGCAGCAGTGATGTGGACACTGTGGATTACAGACGCTGAAGAGCAGTGTATATATCATGCATAATTCATCCTTAGTGGAGGTCTGAAGCTGTACATCGGCTGATCCCCGTCGTATATCTCTGACGTTAATGCAGACGTGGGTCGCCTCGTCCCGAGAGCGCTGGCGTCAAACTGTTTGGACATTTTGACTTTATTTGTTCTGACTGACTGATCTTAAGCAGCCAGGATGCAAGCAGTTTGTGTTAGACGCTTGAATGTACAGTAAAGTGGACCTCGAAGCCCGGCTCGGCCTCATGCTAAATTTAAACCTGTCATCTTGGTCGGCAGCGGTCCTCTCGTGTTCTTGCAGGAGAGCACTTAGGACGTGGGAGGAGCTGCAATGTCTGAAGGAAATCCATTAAGAGTGTTTGTTGAACAGCACAGCACTTTTGTTGTTTGGCTGGCATCGTGAAGGGAAGTCAAAGAAGTCAATGACTAGCTGTGATTTAGGAGGGGCTGGCAGAAACTTCGATGTTACAGAAACAGAGTCACGGTGCTGCGAAAGCTTTTTAAATCCTGCTGTGAAGGACGCGGCACCTCACACGCTTTGTTGTCGTTTACCATGACGTCATGTGGACTATATTTCACCAGCATAACTAGGTCGTGATTATTTTCCTTGTCAATTATTCTAGACATTTGGATTTGTTTGTTTTTTATCGTTAGGTCGATGCAGAAAGTCACAAAATGTCCATCATATATTTTTGTTTTGTCTGAACAAAGTCCCAAGGTATTCAATTGACAATCATAGATTAATAAGAAAAACCATATTTTATAACCTAAAACCAGTTTATTATTGCTTTCCAAGCTTTCAAATCACTATCAAATGTGTTATCATTAATGTAATGCCAATCTACTAATCATTCACACTTTCATCCAAAATATCACATTTAAAGAGCTAATGAGATTCAAGCTGTATCTTTTTTCAGACACACTTATTACCAAATACATACTATATATTCACATAATGCAATATATCAAGTTTTAAAATCAGTACAAACATAACCCCTCATACACTTGCACTGTTAGGACACCAGGACGATCATCGCAGAGTATTACTGCCTTCTACCTCCGCTGGCTTGAGCCTGACCCTGACGGGAGTATACCCTTGTTGTGTGTGTGTGTGTGTGTGTGTGTGTGTGTGTGTGTGTGTGTGTGTGTGTGTGTGTGTGTGTGTGTGTGTGTGTGTGTGTGTGTGTGTGTGTGTGTGTGTGTGTGTGTGTGTGTGTGTGTGTGTGTGTGTGTGTGTGTGTGTGTGTGTGTGTGTGTGTGTGTGTGTGCGCGTGCGCGTGCTTGGAGTTATGGCGGGCATATAGTATGGTGCAGTTCAGTGAAACCAATAAATCATCTTCCTCCACTCTTTTTTCTCCCGGGGTTCTGAGGTCTTAGGTTCTATTCTCACAGAGCGGCTGCCACTACTGTTTGTACACACACACACACACACACACACACACACACACACACACACACACACACACACACACACACACACACACACACTGATACACATGTAGCTGAAGTTCCTGTGACATTCATAACTAGATCACATTACAACATAATCCATCTTGAATGACATCATCTCTAGTCTCAGGTATCTTCTCTCGCTCACAGTTGCATTTAAATATGCATTAAAAGCATTATGCATTCTTTGAAAATACGATATATATATATATATATATATTGAGGTTTTTTTCTCCAATTGTCATCGATGTAAAAATTGGTTGTACAAAAACTATTTTCCCTCCATGGGGCTGCAAATACTTTCCTTGTCAGTTGATCTAAAGATTGGATTCTCTGAGTGGAAATCGACCCGTCTTGCATTTTTACAAGACTTACAAAATAACTGCGAACCCTAAACGACTGACTTCTGGCCATGTAAGCGAAGGCACAGGTTTCATGACGATGCGTGGCTGTAACCACATCACATAACAACACAAGCCATTTTGAATGACATCATCTTTCATCTCATTACACATGCACTTGTTGCAGAAACACGTGTACGGAAAACGACATGTGTGAACTATGTAAAGAGAAGAGTTAAGGAAGTTTGGGATTTACATTTTTCTATTTCTTGCTGCACATAAAAAACGGCTACACAATTCATACTTTCTGTTACATTACCTACAACCTGATCAAGCCATATTAAAAGTATGTCATGTAGGATATGTATTGTAGGGTACATGGGTGGACCTCGTCTGTAGAGTGTGCTGCAGAAGCACACTCATCCTCATACACGTTAGCAGCATGTCAGCGTAGTTTCACCCTTTGTCCCTGTCCCAGTTAAGTCACGGAGCATGCTCAGATGAGGATTAGCGATCTATTGGCAAGAGAGTCTGATCCACAGCGGAGGCATCCCATTGGTCGGCTGCACAGATGGGCATTCGGCGAAGGGGGGAGGGGAGGTCAGACAAAATCCTAAAACCCAGTCATATATATCCAACAAGCGTGACCTCACACGACTTCCCAGAGCCGCAGCATGACCTGAATGCAGAACACGAGTGTCTGCACACACACTGCTATACCAGACCGACCACCATCCTCTCTGTCCGCCGTCCCTGCATTTTGTAAAGCTTGAACTTGCCCTCAGACCGAGAGAGATTGGATCATGTCTGGAAAATCATGTGACATATTAAAAACATCCATGCAGTCTCTCCGAGCGCCACCATTAGGTGTTCTGGATCCAAACGTTAACTGGTGCTGAATCACAATGTCTTCATTAGCGCAGAGTTAAATCAACGTCTGTCACGGCGCTAATAAACCATGAGCATGCTGAGACTGACAGCTGGCATTACACGTTATTGTTATCATTTCCTCGGCTACATTAATACACGGCACAAATGATCTCGTTATATGCAAATGCATCAGTGTGGAGGACACCTGAAGTTGTGTGTGTGTGTGTGTGTGTGTGTGTGTGTGTGTGTGTGTGTGTGTGTGTGTGTGTGTGTGTGTGTGTGTGTGTGTGTGTGTGTGTGTGTGTGTGTGTGTGTGTGTGTGTGTGTGTGTGTGTGTGTGTGTGTGTGTGTGTGTGTGTGTGTGTGTGTGTGTGTGTGTGTGTGTGTGTGTGTGTGTGTGTGGTCTAGCATTACTATACTTGTGGGGACCTAAATCTGTTTACATAGTCACGTGTGGGGACTGGCTTCCCTTATGGGGACAAATTGGAGGTCCCCACAAGGGGGATCATTAATTTTAGGGTGAAGACTTGGTAAGGGTAAGGGTAAGGGTAAGGGTAAGGGTTAGGCATGTGTTGGTTATGGTTAAGGTTAGGATAAGTCTCCAGGAAATGCATGTAAGTCAATGTAATGTCCCCTGAAGTGATGTATACATGGTGTGTGTGTGTGTGTGTGTGTGTGTGTGTGTGTGTGTGTGTGTGTGTGTGTGTGTGTGTGTGTGTGTGTGTGTGTGTGTGTGTGTGGTGTGTGTGTGTGTGTGTGTGTGTGTGTGTGTGTGTGCGCGCGTGCGTGTGTGCGCATGCATGTGTGTGTGCGTGAGTCCATCTGCACAAACAGACAGGCCCACGTCACAGATGATGTAATGCATCAGCTTGGGTCGTTGCTGCCTTGCTGAGAGAGTGCTGGCGCTGATGCGTGGCTGAAAATGACACTTAGAGATTCCTTATCCTCCAGCGGCTCCGTTTATGGGCTTGGAAACTCACATTTCAGCTCTCTAAATCAGTGCTTCTCAAAGTGTGGTCCGCGGACCACTGGTGGTCCGTGAGCGCCCCCTAGTGGTCCGTGAGTATATTAGTAAAATTTCACATTTGAAATAAATTTATTTATTTAAGTTTTCCGCACTCTCGCGGGAATATTTCCGCAATGGAGCAAGCTTAAGTTTCACTTTCGATTGCATGATATAGCCCAGATAAACACCTTCATCACACATGTGGCCACTTGTTTGTACCATTTTCAGGCGATTTGTAAAAAAACGATGTGTTTTTGGATATTTGTAGAGTTAGGTGGTCCGCGAGTGTTTTTTTATTGGTTAAGTGGTCCTTGGTATGAAAAAGTTTGAGAAACACTGCTCTAAACCCTCATCATCCTGATCTAAGTGAAGGTAGGCTCTTGCAAAGTATAGGTTAAATCATAGCAGTGTGATTATATAGTCAGAATAGATGGTTAAAGTGATCCAAACCGCTGCTTGTATTGATCAGCTAGAGACCCCCTGCTCGCCCTCTGTTGTGCCGCTTGATGCTTTCTCTATCTGTGTTCCACAGTTAGTTGAAACAATGGAGGTGGATAACCGACTATCCTAGAGGGAACGTAACTATTAGAACTAGAAGATGAATGCTACTGTCTCTGAGCGTAGGATAGAAATGAGGAAACTAAACCATGTTCGATAACGTAACACTTCATTAGCTGACGCGTTTATCCAAATCAACTTACAACAAGTGCAATGAAACATATATAATACAAAAAGAAACATCCAGGTCCACCCGCCTCAGGTTACCAATTGACGATGTGTACTGTATCACCGTACAGAATTCGCTCATTGCTGATGTGAAGGTGACACGTGGAAACGTCCGTTATTGTTCATCTCTCAAACTGGGAGATGACAAAAACACATATGCACACGTCCCCAAACAGCATGGGAAGTGTAAAACAGAGCAGCACACTTTGACACACACTGTGATATTTCCTTTTACAGCCATGATAACAATAGTCACACCTTTAACAGCCACTGTGTTTTACAGAACAAACAAAGAAACAGCTCTCCGGCAGTGAAAGGGTTGTGGAACAGCTTTTGAGTTTAGCCTATCTCAGCAGTGTGAAATCACACCATCGCTGCGTGTGTGTGTGTGTGTGTGTGTGTGTGTGTGTGTGTGTGTGTGTGTGTGTGTGTGTGTGTGTGTGTGTGTGTGTGTGTGTGTGTGTGTGTGTGTGTGTGTGTGTGTGTGCGTGCGTGCGTGTGTGTGTGTGTGTGCATTGGGATGAAATAAGGGATAGCCAGGCTTTCTGTGGATCAACAATCTGAGGCTGCATCTCGTATGCTAATGTCTCCGCCTGCTCGTTCCTCATTGCATTCACATTATCTGTCCTCATGAAGCTAATGCAGCAGACACCAGAGCTACAGAGGCAGACACCAGAGCTACAGAGGCAGACACCAGAGCTACAGAGGCAGACACCAGAGCTACAGCAGCAGACACCAGAGTCACAGAGGGCTCCACCCAACTTTCAGACTATGTGTTAGAGTGGGAGAATTGTCACAACATGCATGTCTTACCTAAACAATATATTACAGCAAATTTGGCTGTATGGCGGCTGTGGCTCAGTGGATAGTGTGCTGGACTTCAGAGCAGGGGGTACCAAGTTCGAGTCCCACTGCAGTCAGCATGTCGTTGTGTCCCTGGGACTCTTCACCCCAAAGTGCTCCTGTGGGATCGTCCACAGTACTGAGTATGTAAGTCGCTTTGGATAAAAGTGACATGTGATGTAATATTCTTCAACCTCTATGAGCGACATCATGGGGTTAATGAAATACGTGAAGAATCTGACTGCTCTTTTAATGGCCGACGTAGTTATGTTGCGCAGGCGGATGTTCTAATTATGTCTGCCATTGGCAAACGAGAAACATTCCGTACAGCTGATTAGGTCCAGACCCTTCGCCCTGTGCGCTCTTATAGTGTGGAGGCTTTATAACATGGACATAGGACAATCATATTTAGTTTATAACCAATGTGAGAATTTAAATAAAATACAAGTGAAACATTATCATAAACACTCCACATGTTTTAATTCACATGAATCCCCCTTGGTGTTATTGTATGGACGTATTTAGACAAATACAACTTTATGCAATGCATCATTTGTTAGGCCCACACATCGCCCCCATTCAAACAGGTTGAGAAACAGTTTAAGAAGCCCCATATAACACAATAAATACTGTGAAAATGTATATAATCCTTTGACAGTAATAAAAGTAACTTTCATATTTTGATTTAACGGTGTAGAAAGTTCAAAACCAAAAGGCCCTTCTTCAAATTACGGCATCAATTGGAAAATGCTGAATAAGCATTGTGACCTGTTGTTTCTGTGAACGACCCATCTAGTTCAATTTAGCGCCTGCAAGGTATTGTGGGAAAGCATTATCTCCTTTCCTTCCTACTAGATGGTCCAGTGTATCCTAAACTAAAGGGGATTATAAGGGAAGTATTGAGGCTCCTTTCCTATCACCTAGAGAGCCCAGCTGCTCTTATCATGGCTGCGCCTTAAAAATCTCAGGGTCATTTCAGCTAAATGAACAATTCAACTGCAGCCCGGCCCTTTGTATGAGCCCCCACTGCATACAGGAGACTCTGACACACTTCCTGTTCCTGCAGAGGTTCCCCCCCTTCAGCAGAGGAGCTCACACCTTCAGACCACCCCTGAACACACACATCTGTCTGTCCCAGTCCCAAAGGAGTCCACACATCATCCAGCTGTTGATCAACATAACCACCACCAGTACCATCCAATCACAGTGAAGTCTGTCCTGACCCGTCTCTACCATCACAAGAGCCTGCCTGGGACTGAGGCAAAGCACTCAGAGCCGAGGCCTAGTGAGAGAGGAGGTAAGGCACACCCATAGAGGACAGTAGCTATAGAGTAGTGCCAGCAAATAGAATCATCTCATTTAGTTCCAGCTTGATGCTTTTTATGGGGTGGAAGTGGAACCTCTCTGAAATGGACATTGTTCAGGAGGTGAAAGTGACGTTAACGTGCTCATAAGCTTTTATCTTATGTTGTTCAGCATCGTATCACATGTCAGAGACGCTTATTCAATTTAGGTTCGCGGCAGTGGAATGGAGTTAATGTGGTGAGTGAGTGAGAGGCAGGATGAGGAACGTCTCGGATAACACTGGCTGTGCATCGTTTGGAGACAGAGCGCATCGTGGAGAATCAGAGTGACGGAGAGATGTGAAGACGGAGCAGCAGACAGAATCAGATCTAATCCAAAACATCGCCCTGAACATTAGGAGAATACTCCATGCCAAAAGTATCATTTTTATAAAAATCACTCTCCCGAGTTACCTTGAATTCTTAAAGAAAGTGATCTGGTTATCTGGTTGGCCTCAGCAGGGAACAACGGTCAACACAGATGGAGAACGTCTTTGGATAGATTGTCGTAAATGGGCGCTCTGTTTCGCAACAGTATCTCAACCGTAAATCAAATGACCTATTTGCAAATTCTCCCACAGCTCGTGCATTATATAATTCAAGTGTGGTGTATCCAGTCGTACGCTCACGACTTCACAAACGAATGCATTCAACAACAAAAAACTCAATATTTAAAACATTTCTGAAAAAGACAATACTCGAACAGATGCTTGCACACACGTGACACTGTGTCTGCAGAAGTGTTTCAAATACTAAAGTTGAAGTGAAAATGCATTCAAGCTAGCACATGGTGAGTAGTTCATGGTCTTGTTGGGGTTGACATTTGGAGGGGAAATAAATATATACTTTATCTTACTGCAGTAAAACATATGATGTCACAGAGGGGCAATAATACATGAATGTCAAGATTGAAATAAAATGAAGACATGATCTTTGAGGTTCCTCGTATGTGTCTGAGTGAAGTGAGCAGCAGCTCTGACCGCGGCCTCAGACGGTTCGGGACGAGCTGATTGAGATGAATGCCAAGAACAGTTCAAATCACTCCTGCCCCCAAGGCAGCACCGGTCCGGAGATGAAACGCATGTATGCTCACTGCCGTGCTACATCAGCCTCTGAAACAACTGTGATGCAGACTCCTTTTCTCCCACAAGAGAGGATTAGCTCTCCAGTGTGTGTGCGTGCGTGCGTGCGTGTGTGTGTGTGTGTGCGTGCGCGTGTAGCGGTGACAGATGTGTGAGAGAGGAGGTCCAGTGGGGCCAGAGTCGGACATGAGTAGGGGGAGGCAGGGGTTACTTTGATGAGATGCACTGATGGCATGATGCCAGTTGTGTGAAATGGTCCGGGGTACTGTGAGAACAGCTGCTGGCAGCCTGTCTCACTGGAGCCCCAGGGGGGGGGGGGAGGATGAAGGGGGAGTGAGTGGGCGGGAGATCGCCTGAAGGGGGACGCTCTGCAGGGGAGCAGGATGCCCCCCTCTGAAGAGACGTACATCGCCCGTCCAAAAACCCCTCAAGGGGAAACCCAGATGGATGCATGCAGCATTGTATTCTCTGGTGGTGTGGTGGTGGTGGTCCATCAGTGGCGTGCATGTTGTGGTCGCTTCATGTGATTGGCTAATTATATCTTTAGTCTGAATGGACTCTGTGAGAAAGACGGTGGTGTTTAGATGTATTGAAGTGTGCCCCCTAAAAGGAAGAGGAAGCTTGATCCATAAACTGAACCAGTTTCACATCTCTGTTATTGTATTCGTAGCCCTACAAACACAAAGCAAAGGATGCTGGGAAAGGCATAGAGCCCTCTGGGAAAGTGGAACATCCAGAGAAAAGAGAAAGAAAAGGGAAAACTTGAGCAAGCGACAATTAAAAATGCAGTAAAAGCGGGATGTGTGAACTGGAGTTGGTTTGAGATTCTGTGTGTGAGCGCAGCGCAGAGAACATTACACTACAATATAAATATTACAATACACGATATAGCATCCTATGAATATTCATATTTTGGGCAAATACACTCTCACCAGATATAGGATAAGATTATATAGATTATAAAAAAGAACAAAGATACAAGCACATACATGACATTTCAGGACATTCAGATAAAAGGAAGTGCATGTCATTCCTTCCACACGCAGAAGGAAAGTGCAGTGATAAACGACTTTCTCAAGCTTCTCTGACTCTCAAAGCTTGTTCCAAAAAATGAAAAACCCAGGGCTGAGGCCCCTGATGGTCCACGATCTGACAGAGGGTGAAAGGAAAGAGAAAGGAAAACAAGGCCCCTGATGGTCCACGATCTGACAGAGGGTGAGAGGAAACAAGGTCCCTGAGGAAAGGGGAGAAAGGCAGATATCAGTAATCTTAACCCACTGCAGTATCAGCCTAATTATAAAGTTCTGTTTGCTCAGCCTGTGAAACACCTCATGCGTTCTTCTACAACATCTGATTATATTGGTCTCAAAACAGAAAAGGAGAAGGATCATAAAGCTAGAGAAACTGAAAAGAGCGGCATTATTATTTTATACTTTGTTGTGGCGTCGTTCTTGTGGATTTATATACAGTAGTTTACTTTTGGCGCTGTAAATATGCAGTAGATAAACTTTTACTATGAGTATAACTTGACAGCACACGATGGAAAGCAGGACCGTAAAAGCCTGGTAGTCACTCAGCAAAAGCGATGGAGCTAAATCAAATTGACACCAATAGTAGGATGAAGGTGAAATAGATAAATAATGTATTTATCTACAGATGTATCTTTCTGAGAAAAGGATATGAAGTATATAAACTATTACAACTTAGTAGAACCGTTTCTTTTTTGGGACAACAACTGTTTTCTCATGATAAATATCCTTACAGTGTGTCAATCTTCTATCTGTGTAAAGTTTACAAATCTAATATGATGCAATATCTGATTTATACAATCATATACTGATCAAAAGTATGAATATAAACTAAAATCAAACGTAGAAACTCACAACACATGGCCCCCTAAAAAAAAGGTGAAACAATAGGTGTATATATACGAGATGTGTTCTTGTTATTTTAATGAACATTGTGGTGTCTTAGTCCGCCATATATCTGAAGGAGAGGTACATGAGACCCATGGCCACAAAGCAACTTCACCTCGACATATGCAAGGTATATTTGACTACATAGCGTAGTGATTGTAGCCAAATGTAATTGGGTGTAGTGGTGATCATTTAAAGTATAGAATTTCACATTGTGGTAAACTTGGCAACTTAAAGCAAAACTGTCTCTTATCAAACTTATTTTTCGATTACGTTGTTTCAGTCTCCCACATGTTTGAGGAACACTTTCATGAGACTCAAGCAACCTTACCTGGGCAAGGGAAGGGTAGTGAGGAGGAGGAGGAGGAGGAGGAGGAGGAGGAGGATGGTGAAGAAAAAACAACTGAAGAGACAGGTATATCTTGTGTATGCAGAGAGTTAGAGTATATCCACTACAATAGAGTTAATGTAGATGAATGTTGTAGTATAGCTTATGCAAACATGTGAAGTATACTACAATGCAACTCTCAACCAAGATTCCCTAAAACAATGGAAATAGTAGATATATTTGTAGACTTTTGTTTGTTATTTCAATGGCGAGTGTTGTGTTTCAGTTCCCCTTGAATATGAGGCACTTGTACATGAGGCCCATGAACACAACACACCGCCATCGGGGCACGGGGCGGAAAGCGAGCATGACGAGCAGAACAAAAGAAAAGGTATCACTTTTATATGAAGTGAAGGCAAAGTTTACTTCAGTTGCAAAAAATATGCCAAACTTTCCTTACAAGCTGCACTTGGCAACTCACCCTCCTGACGTTGGGAAATGCAGACATGTATCAACGCGTTTGCTTTTTAATGTGAATAATATTTGTGGTGTTTCAGTCCCCAACAAGTCTGAGGAGCATGAACTTCACACTCATGGCTACAAAGCAACAGTCTCATCTGAGCAAGGGGAAGGTACTTTTATGGTATTTAGTGGTAGCAATAATCTTGTAGTTCTATATACTGTAGTCAACCTGTGGTGATGAAAACATGCAGTAGACGAACCTCCTCCACAATTTAAACCTGGCAATTAAGCAAAACATTGCCCCTGTAGACTAGACCATGTGTTTACTTTTTGTTTGTTGTATTAAAAGGCAACTGTTATGTTTCAGTTTCCCACAATTATGAGGGACACGGACAAGAGACTCATGGCAACGAAAAAGACTCTCATGGTCGCCTACAAGATACTTATGGCCATGTACAAGAAAAGCACGGCCACATAGTGGGGACTGAAGTCGACAAACAAGAGTCATATGACCATTTACAAAAGACTCATAGCCAGGAACAAGAAACGCATGGACATGTTGAAGAGACGCATGGCCACAGACAACAGACTAATGGCAACGTACAAGTGACTCATGGCCACCAACAAGAGACTTATGTCAAAGTCCAGGACACTCTTGGCATGGTACAACCAACGCATGGCCATGTTGAAGAGACTCATGGTCACAAACCAGAGATCCATGCCCAAATACAAGGATCACATAGCGTAGTAAAGGAGACTCATGGCCACGTACAAGAAACTCATGGCTATGTAAAAGAGATTCATGGCCAGAAACCAGAGATTCATGAGCAAGTACAAGAGACGTATGGTCATGTACAAGCAACGCATGGCCACGTTGAAGATGCTCATTACCACAAATCAGAGATTCATGGTAACGTAAAAGAGACAAAAGACCACATACGAGACACACATGGCCGTGCACAAGAGACTCAAGGCCACATAGTAGGGACTCATACCCATGCACAAGAGACTCAAGGCCACGTTGAAGGGACTCAAGGCCACGTTGAAGGGACTCATGGCCACAAAGAAGAGACTCATGGCCACAAAGAAGAGACTCATGGCCACAAAGAAGAGACTCATGGCCACAAAGAAGAGACTCATGGCCACGTTCTCACTTTTGGCATCGAAGAATCAATGCATGGCCACAAAGAAGAGACTCATGGCCACAAAGAAGAGACGAATGGCCACAAAGAAGAGACTCATGGCCACAAAGAAGAGACTCATGGCCACAAAGAAGAAACTCATGGCCACAAAGAAGAGACGCATGGCCACAAAGAAGAGACTCATGGCCACAAAGAAGAGACTCATGGCCACAAAGAAGAGACGAATGGCCACAAAGAAGAGACTCATGGCCACAAAGAAGAGACTCATGGCCACAAAGAAGAGACTCATGGCCACAAAGAAGAGACTCATGGCCACAAAGAAGAGACTCATGGCCACGTTCTCACTTTTGGCATCGAAGAATCAATGCATGGCCACATAGAAGAGTCTCATGGCCACAACACCACCACTTCATCTGGGCACAGTGTAAATAGTGAGGCGGAACACAAAGGTACATGGTAGTACTATATGTAGTGTAGTTAATCCAGTGTTCTGTGAATATGTAGTATATACATTTTTAGCACAAGCTAAACTTGGTAACTTCTAACCCAAACCAAATGTGTCACAGAATAAATGTATAAAAGCTGTTGATTGCTATGTCCTTTATGTGTGTCAGTCTCTCACAAGCCTGAAGGACACATACACAAGACTCATGGATACGAACATGATATTCAAGGTCACAAAACAACAACCTCACCTAGGCACGGAGAGGAGGGAAACGCTCAAAGTGAAGGTACATGTAGGGGTGGCATAGATCTTGTAGTTTACCCGTAGAGCCGAACTACATACTGTAGCACATTATCTTTTAGCAAAATGGTTTTTTGTTTTTGCTTCAAACTGTATGTTGTGGGCAGTCTCCGACAAGCCTGAAGGACATGGACTGATCACAAGCTAAACTTGGCAACTCCAATTGTTAAAATGGGTCACTATGAACGACAGAATTTGATCCAAATGAATGTATTTGTGTCAAATACGTAGCTTGGTTGTAGGCAATCCTAATTTGCACCAACATGAGCAAATTATTTGTATCTCAGTTTAAAAAAGAAAAAATGAACCAAAGAACTCAGATAAACATTGTCTGAGTATAAAGATGGTTGAGGATGAAAACATATTCAATGCCTTAGCTTGTTGTGTTTATGATTAATGTGGCGTGAAGGTTAGGAGTTAGGAGCCCCAACATAAGACACATGGCGAGGAAAAAAAATCTCTTATCGGTAATGGTAGAAATCTCATTCATCTTTTTACCTCCTATTTTGGTTTAAGTCAATTACAATTCTGGTGTTGTCAGTCTCCCATACACTTAAAGAACACCTACGAGACATTGTGGCAAGAAGAAAGAAAAGATGAAAATAGAGATGTGTCTTTTAATGTTGAGGTGGCATTGTTTTAGTTGATTTATAATTAGAAGTGAACCTGTAAACATGCTGTAGATAAAGTGTCACCGTGAGTTCAACCTGGCAGCTCATAGTGGAAAAACTAAAACTGGAAACGTATCTAAATGTATCTCCAACTACCTGATAACCCGTCAGTCAACATTCGCTTTAAGGAACATCTTCATTTGGTACCAACTGTAGCGCCATATTTGTATAGTGACAATGATTGACACTGTAGGGAAGGATATAACAAGCACGCAGGATAATGAAGTGGGAAATGCATGTTCTTTCTGCCGTCTAAATAACGTGTTCACTTTTTTAAACACCCTCAGTTCTTGTCTGTTCAAGGGATTATAGAAAGCCAGAACATTTGGATGTGAACAGATATTTAATATTCTAAACAGGCTTGATTATCTAACCCTATTTCTTTGGTCAATTACGGATGTAGATAGGATCTATACTAGCAAAGGTTTCTCACAGATCATTGGCTGTCGGCGTCTTGTCAGTAGCCGCTGTTCCGTCTAGTTTGGTGAAACAGCCTGAGATCATCTGGTCTACGTCAATACCGATTGATTTGCAAGTTGTTGATTCTTTGTAGTGCACCACAAACCTGAGTGGGAAGGCGGGAGTCAGGAGACCTCGAAACACTCTGCTGGGAGAGAGGACGAAGACAGAGAAGAGACAGAAAGACAGAAACAGAAAGGTAGAATTTAAAATGATGCTATAGAAGAGTGATTCATGACTGGTTGCACAGTGGGCCCACGATGTATCACGATGGGTTAATAAGCAACAAAGTATTGCGGTTATAGCTCCATTGAGCTCACAGTAGATCTCATACCCGTTTGGCAGCCGTGTTTAATGCGTCTAAAGCTTTTTCAAGAAAGACACAACATTTCTCTTCTATC